>NC_142862.1:26261337-26412183 GCF_061612785.1 Hesperophylax consimilis
ATTTCTCAGTCTATTATATTTGTGTTAGGTCTATTGTGTCATTTACGGAACTCCTAAATGTTGACTTGAGGTAAATGGGGGTCCGCTCGTATGTAGGTACCGCCATTTGAATCTCGTGGACCCCCAAATTTTTTGCTCGTTGACATAGACCCCCAGCATGCCGATATCGACCCCTGGGGGTCCATATAGACCACTTTGGGAACCTCTGCTCTAAAATATTAAGGATAATTATTTGTTTGTGCCCGTACAAACGCAACGATTCTGTCAAGAACGGCAAACAAATGTAATATTTTATCGGTGATTCAATCTAATATTGTAAATGTATGCCTTTATCATGTTATCTCAGTCACACCCGTTATTTCGTTCATACGTACATATTCCTTGAATGTCTATCTTTATCATACGTGAACTTCGTTTGATATAAGAATTTATTAGAAACGTTGCAGTGTTTTTTACTTGACACATTTTATCTTGAGTTTGTGAGACAATAGCAAGTCTAGATGTACTGCAACGTTATTGCCTAAATTGGTAATTTCTTGACTTCACAATTATTGTAAAATTATCATAGGTACACTCTAAGAACCTTGGGTAACTCCATCAATGTATAAGTTTGACCGTTAGTATTTGAAAATGACTACGAAGCTAGCTGACTTCGATATTCGGTAAACCTACATATAGACCCAAGTCTTACTAGTTTCTGGTTTAAGAATTCTCCGATTGGATTCTAGTCATGTCAAGGAATCCAATACGAATTCACGTCTCATTAGAATATTTTGAGCCATCTTTCCAACTGCGAATACCTATCTAATAATTGATTTACATTTATCTAAACAGATTGATTCCATTTTTTGTACATTGTAGATATATATAGATATGGATAGAGAAACAATAACGTGTGTTGCTTTTAAAAAAGCATGTTTTTACCTGTCACAGGTGACATCTATATAAAAACACACGCGTGTTCGAAGACAACGTTGTGTCGAAATTTCAAAGCAATCGGCGAAGAACTTTTGGAGATTTGAGATTTTGAAAAAACGAATATTTTTATTTATATAGAAGATAATATAAAGTTGATATTTTAAGAAGGCACGTAAGGTATTAATGTCGAAATATATACCTATAAATAATATTTTCTTAGTCTTTCTCAATAAGAGATCCCGTGATGAGGTATATAAGGTTTTGGATTGGGGGTTTTCAGAGATTTCTATATGAAATTCGACTTCAAAGTTTCATATAGGGGAGAGAGTTGCTAGTTGTAACATTTTTTCCTTCTTTCGATGGAGTGACTAAACTATTGATTATTTTAATTGAAAAAAGCTTTTAAATGAGTAATCATATATTTGAAAATATATTCCCACTACATTTTTTCCTGAATCTATAGTAAATTTGTATTTATAACACTTTTTGTGGAAAGAGTCGCTTGTTACAACTTACCCCGTTTTTGGGGCAAGTTGTAACTAGTGTGGGGCAAGTAGTAACGTCATATTAAAACAACAGGTTTCATTATTTAAGGCTTGTATTATAAAACCAACGAACACATAATAAGACAATTGTATTTCTTACGAACTAATGGGGTGAATACTTATCGTTTTCTTTAACAACGATAGTAATCTTTGGACTCGTATAGCATATACTTAGGTTAATTAAACTTATTAATAAACTCAATCATCAGTGAAAATATATTTTTGTTTCATCTATATTCCAAATGCGAGAAGCATTCATATTATGCTTTTGGAGAATCGACTCGTATTTTTGGAAAAAATCACTCATGTTAGTCTGATTGAAGGAAGTGGCTCTGCTAAGTGACGTAGCTTCTGGTGTTCTGAGTGATGATAGTCTTGGATTCTTTCCATAAATTTGGTAAACCAATCAGCTCCAGCCCTTCTATGCTTGTGCCATGACGCAGGAATGTTTTTAACGTCGTAAGCAACTGCACACTGGTGAGCTAATTTGTTTACTTTGGATGGAAGTTATTCAAAGAAGATGTCTGCACATTTCAAGAGGTAAGCGGAAATTTTCTCTTCTTGCTCTGGTGAGAACACTTGCCTTGGTTTGGTATAACCAACAGCAAGAGGCAAATTGTTCTTCTTCTTTTTTATGTATCTAAACAACGATACATGACACAGCTCAAACAATGCAGCTGCCTCACGATTTTTTTTGCCATTGTCTGATACTTCCTTTGCAGCTTGTTCATAGGTCTCTTGAGACTTTGACGCTCGTTCTGATTTCCTTTTATAATTCCGCATCCTGATATACTTACAACAATAAACGTGATAAATAACATATAAACCAATAAAATATTAGCAAATGCAAAAAAAACATTAATGTGCAGGATTGGGGCAAGTTGTAACAGGTTACTATTTGCCCCTTAAATTTTGCTACAACTAGCCTCAAACCGAAATGACTGAAATTTTTATTTATAAAAAAAAATGATTGGCTTTGGTTATGTGAAAGTACCATAATACGATGGCTTAATAAATGCTTAACAAAATTTTATAGAAATAATTTTCAATTTGATACAGTGTGATCTTGAAATCAAAATTTACGAAATAATATTTTTTAGGTTACCTGGCAAAAAAACGCACTCCTGCAGACAACCGGTCACGGCGCTCTCCCGCACTGTACTGACTGCGCTTACGTCGTAAGCCGTATCTTAAAGGGCACGTTGAGTTCAAAATCGAAACAAAATATTTGAAACCGGCTGAGTTATTAAGCTGTTACTACTTACCCCCTTTACAACAAGCCCCTGGCTCCCCTAATTGCAATTACGATGTCAGTTCTTTTTCCGACAATCACTAAGCCAAGATTTACTGGACCTAATGTAGTTATTAATTGGTTCGATTCGTTTGGTATTTATTTATTTATTTTGTAAGAAACAAACAGCTTTTATATAATATACAATGATAGATATACCTAAATATAAAAGTTAACTGAAGTCAAGCCACAGAAGTTTCTTATATTAAAGTGCATTAGAAATGAAGTTTTAGTATCTTAAAATTAATTTGGTGTTAAAGGAAGGGGAGAGGAAGAGGGAAATAGGAAGAGGATAGGAGATGCTCCCGATACATTCCATACTCTCATATTAATAATCGGTCGTACGCATTACTTCATATCGATATTTCTTTAGGTTATTACCAAAAATATCAATGCTGTAAAATTTTGTATTATATTGTGCACATATACGAGGAATTGGGGAATTTTTTCGAATGTTTGTTCTACACGAGGGTAGATAAAATAAATCAGATTGTCGGGTTGATCTAGACCAAGGCTGCCCAACCCCAGGCCCGCGGGCCACAATGTGGCCCGCGAACGAATTATAAGTGGCCCGCGTGAAACATTTTCAAAAAACCCGACAATCCGCCAATTTGAAAAAGTGTCGCGGGCCCGCGGTAAAACAAACAATGCAGCTTGCGCGCGGGCACCAGTGTTGCCAACGACGGCGATTTATCGCTATTTAGGCTACTCAGAACGAGAATCAGCGACGAAAAAACCTAACCTGTTGAACTTACTTTTGAAACAAAAATACACCGGTTTTCGACATAATATTTTTTGCGTCGAAATGGAATCCTGTAGCCACCCCCCCCCCCCCCCATGGAATTCGAAAAATTGCTGTGGGGTATCACATATGATGTTCGGGTGTGCGGAATTTTTTTCTCAGCGAAGTTCCGTAACAACCCCCCCCCCCATGGATTTCAAATATTTTGTGGGGAGCACTCATTTAGATTTTTTTTTGTGGGGAATTATGTTTAATAGAAATTCTCTAACAACCCCCCCCCCCCCCCATCGAAATAGGAACCGTCAGGTATTCAGTGGCCCGCCAGTGATTCAAAATCGTCAATTTCGCCCAACTGCTAAAAAGGTTGGGCAGCCTTGATCTAGACGGAATATGAAGATTTATTAAATTGGTAAGTTCTGGAGAGTCCAGACCATTATTTAGGATTTTAAACAATAAGATTTGATCAAAAATTAGACGTCGTGTTTGGAGGGAGTCAAAATTATGAAATTTAATGGATTCGGTATAATTTGAGAAGTGTAAGTTTAGTTTATAATTTATGTGCTTAAAAATTTTTTTTTTTTAATTCTTTCTATTCTTTCGATATGGATATATGTATAAATATGATATGGGTATAAAGGAGTCCAGATCGGTGTACAGTGTTCCAGGTGCGGGCGAATATATGAGGTGTAAAGGGAATATAGAGTGTTTATGTTGTGGAAGGGTTTTGCTATGCGAATTATAAATCCCAGCATTTTATTGCCTTTGTTGATGATATTATCAGTGTGTTGGATAAAGTTTAATTCGATACTCACATGCGGGAGTTTGATACTTACACTGTGGGAGTTTGATACTTAAATGTGGGAGATTGCTACATACATGACAGAATGTGGGAGTTTGATACTTACATGTGGGAGTTTGATACTTACATGTGGGAATTCGATACTTAATGGGGAGTTTGATACTTACATGTGGGAGTTTGTTGTCCAACTTTGCACTAAACAAAAATCTGCGTCCAAATGAGCTTTTTTTGTCCAAAAGTAACATTAAACTTAGATATTAATTAGCATGTCTACTTGCTATGCTCTGGATTGATGATTATGTGAACCAGCATCCTTTTAGCATAGATTTTTTGTATGCTTGTAACGTTGAGCTGTTTAAAGATTTCTGTTATTGACGTCCTTCTGCGAGAACCTTTAAAATAGTCTACTTATATTTAGTATTCAATGATTATTTTTACAGGCACTAAGCATTACGAAAGCAACCATAACAAATTTTCCAGCAGATTTCTGTCTGAATCCAGAATCCAGGAGGCTTTATAAGTCCATGATCTCGGGAGGACTAACCGCCTGAAGGCATTGTTAGGGAATCCACCATCTTAAATGAATCAATCCACCGCTGGCCTCCGCAACCAGAACCAGAACCAGAACCCAGAGGTTTACATCCCCACACAAACCAGAATACTTCGATACCTACCTTCTTATGACCAGTGATGGAGAATACGCTGTGTTGGACATACTGCATGAAAGGTGACACAAAAGGTGAAATCTCTCGGTTCGGGTAATAGCTGTTTATTTTTAAATCAATGCCGGTTAGAAAGAAAACTGATGACACCATAGATGAGCCAATCAGGCAAAGGGGAATAAATGAAGTTGCGCGGAGCGCGGGAGACGGCGTGACCGTCCCACTTATGATGTTTTGTCAGTAAATGAATCTGACAGTATAGGCAATTCGCATTGTAGACGGAAAAAAATAACTATTGCAAATTTGTTAATAGTCTATTGATAATCCGGTTAAAAACGGGATTGCAGGCACTTAACGAAATAATTAATAGGTTAACTGATAAAATTTTAGTAAAATTCCAATTATATTGTCACGATTTTGGAATACGTGTTCACAAAAATGCTAATATTTTCATATTTCGTCATTACATATTATCAAAGAAAATTCAGGTGCATGAACAATGTTCCGATATATTAGGAATTTACTAAGAGTTTATCAGGAAACGGCCTGCAATCTAGCTTTTTAACAGGATTATCAATAAATTAGCAATTCTCATTTTTCATTCAAGGCGCGCAAAAAACTTTATTATATAACATCCCAAATCAGGTAAATAAAAGTTCAGCCTGTTTCCAAAATTATTATTAATTATTTACACTATTTCTTTAGACACTTAATGTGTGTAATAATTTACCCACCTCACTCAATTTTAGCGTCGCTACGCCTGGCGGTTCGTTTAAGAACGAACATTCGGAAAAGTCTCACTATGGACAGCGCTGTAAACCTTTGCCTTACTTTAGCGAACTTTACTTTTCTGCGAAGGGTCTGGTTCTTGTCAATGTACGACTGATGTCTTAGTTTATTCTGAGCATTCTTTAACCCTGCTGGTGCTAAAAATATGGTCACGTGGTTTGCCTCTAGCCCGTCGAAATGATACCCAGATTTGATGTTTGGGCAACTCTATTAATTTGGATGTCTATGATCTGGTATGATTTGAGATTTTCACAGCCAAAAGTAGTAGGTATTAGATGTGTCACGTCTGCCTTGATAAAAGACACTGTAATGCTGACCGAAACGTTGGCTAAAGAAGGAAGTTGCGCAATACGGCATAATACCTCAAAAATAAATCACTGAAGTCTATAATCTGTATTAAATTTTCTTTTTGTTTGTTTTACTGGCAGTTCCACTCTAGCTTATTTAATTCCATGGTTCGTTATTTTAGCAGGCAGTACGGATGAAGCTACAAATTTCACGAACAGAGCTTGGATGCCATTTATTCCTATCCAGAAACGAAATCATTAAAAGAGTTGAGGCACGTTTCGAAGATCGTTTTTACCTCCGTTAACAAGACTATTATTTCGCTTATATTTCGCGGATCGTGTAAACTGAAATGTTTATTGTAATATTATGTATTTAAGGCTGCGATGATTGTAACCCACTCGATGATTGTAAGTATTGCAGGCTATTTATTTTGCAATAGTAAGTGAGCCTAGATATCATCAGGTACAATCAAGCAATGCCGTATTTAGGGCTAGGTAACCTAGGTAGCTGCTCTGGGCGGCATTTATTTTGGGGACGGCATTTCGTTGAAACTCTGCAATTTCCATATTTTGCACAAACTTAAACGAATTCCCTTTAAACTCAAAAATTTTTTTGTATGTGCATATCGCCAAATAGAACATTTAAAAAAAATCATTTGAATTGAAATACAAAAAAAATAAAAAATAAAAAGCCTATTTTGATTTTCGTAAAACAGATATGTAAGATATAAAATTGACGCAAGAATTGATTATTTGAAGTTTTTCGTCAATTCTTCGGCAAGTGGTATGCTAGTATAACCTATCTGTAAATACGTGGTATCTTTTCTGCACATGGTTTTTTTCTTGCAGTTTTTTATACAGTATTTTCCAATAAGAGGTGTTATTTTGAATAGCCCGCTATTTCAATAGATGTTACTTTTGAAGCTGTCATTTTTTGACATTTGACAAGTAGAAACTACGCCATTAATAAAAATGGAACGATACACGCTTCAACAACGCATTGAAATTATTAAAATTCACTTGAGTGAATCAAATGCAAATCATCTTTAGTGATGAGGCCCATTTCCACCTCGGTGGCTTCGTCAACAAGCAAAATTGTGGCATCTGGGGCTTGGAAAACCCAAGAGTTATTGTTGAAAAGTCTCTCTATCCTCAACGTGTGTCTGTTTGGTGCGGTTTATGGTCCGGCGGAGTCATTGGACCTTACTTTTTCGAAAATGAGCCTGGAGCAAGAGTTACGGTGAATGGATTGCGCTATCGAGAGATGATTAATGATTTTTTATGGCCGGAATTGGATGGTATTGATCTGGACAACGTTTAATTTCAACAAGACTGCGCTACGTGCCACACAAGCAACGAAACCATTGATCTTTTACGGTTGAATATCAAAATAACACCTCTTATTGTAAAACCCTGTATAATTGAATGGGTATTCTGCAGGTTACATGTAGTTCTGGTAATGGTAGATCAGCTGATGTAATGTTACCATAATACGACAGAATAGAGCAAATATATACTGTCTCTGCATCTGCTAGAACATAAATTCGTATACCCCATTTTGTGGGTTTATTAGGGTTACACGTAATAAATGCAAATTTACCTTTGAATTTTATGACCGATTCATCGATAGATATATTGCCGCATCTAGAATTACAAAACATGAATCTTTTTCGTTTCGTTCATTTTGCGCAGCAGCTGTAAAAAATTATTGGAGCGGGATGGTACACACGTTGACTTACGCTTGTAATTCTTTCACAGATATATTATATATAATTACGTGCAGAATCACTCTAATATTAAAATGATATATGTGATATTAATGATCAATTGTTTCTCGATCAAATTCCGTAACTAATTACTATTTCATTGTACTAATATGATTTTGGTTGAATTATTTTGAAAAGTTAAAAAAAACAATATTTAAAAAATATTGAGGAATAAAACTTTATTTTTGCCGCCATATCGGCGGCATTCGAGTAATACGGCAAACCACGCTTGCCGCCTCTATGGCGGCACTCGAGGGCTGCGGGTTAAAAATATTGATAAATCTAAACGAAACATGAAACAGACCAAGACAAATAAAAATAAAAAGGTGATGGTCTCAACTGGGAATTGCCCCAGGATATCTGCCTTATCTCATATTTTAGAATCTCATAAAGAATTGGTGTGTATCCTAGATAGTATATTATTAATTATTAGTGTATTAATTGGAGAAATTGGGGGAGCGGCAATTATTTTTTGCCCAGAGCGGCGCGTTACCCAAACACGGCCCTGGGTTCAATCTAACTAGGTTAGAAAAAATATTTAAATACAGTGATTTTAAAAGTGCTCACGAACTTCGCATAAACATGGTATATTAAATATAATAATATAGTTGGTTATATTTTCTTACTATCTGACGTACCCAACGTTGCTCGGGGTTATGAATGGTTCGGATTAAAGTTTTTTAAGGTAGAAGTAATATTATTCTAAAGAAATTAAATGATTTACTTTTTATAAGTTTTTGTTTCACTTGATCGTTCCATGTCTTCCTCAGGCGTCCCCGACTTCTACCATTCACTACTGTATACCAAATTGTTACTATTATAAAAACTATATCGACTTTCATTCGATTCAAGTGCAGCGGGCGATTCCGATTTCTTGTACCGTTCGAACGTCCAGTAGTTTTTGAGTCTATAGAGAACAAACAATGAAACATAAATTTTTATATAGATAAGTCATAGGTTATGCATATACATATGACTTATCCAATAGGTTATGTATATACCAATGACTTATCTAATAGGTTATGTATATATCTACCTATGACTTATCTAATATGTTATGTGTATACCTATGACTTATCTAATAGGTTATGTATATACCTATGACTTATCTAATAGGTTATGTATATACCTATGGCATATCTAATATGTTATGTATATACCTATGACTTATCTAATAGGTTATGTATATACCTATAACAAATCCATACCTAATGGTCTTGGTTATTCGTTTTAGACATTTAGGTTTTAGACAGACAGGTAGGTATACCTACTCTTTATCGATGACAATGCATCAATTTTTCTGAACAATGCATGCATTTTTCTGAAAGTGGATAATATTACGTGATAATTTATCAAAAGTTGGCAAGGAAACCTGTTAATTCATTCATAGGGCCTGAAATCCCGTTTTTAACAGGATTAACAAAGAGATTGGTAGATAATAAATTAGCAATAGGTACTCATTTTTCTCTGTGTTAAATTCGAGGTATAGATTTTTAGGTTCACGAAGAAAACTTAACTAATATGAAATATTGTTGATTTATTAAAAATCTGGTAAAATTATTCGTTTTCCCGCTAAAAGGGGGACTGGAGGCCTATAACGAATGAATTGACCAATTTCATAACAAACTATCAGTAGAGCATGAATAAGCATGAGTAAATCATAATATTTTCGAATCTCGTCCGTTGCATTTATTCGTACAAGTGACCTGCGTGTACACGTGTTCTGATATATTCTGAATGACTAATATTTTATTCAATTTTTTTTATTTTTTATATATTTTTTTTATATTAACTCCACACAGGAGGCCCTGAAGAAAATAATTTCCCTCAGGGCCTATGTCATCTTTGGGGATGCTGTGTGGAGGGTCTTTTTGTGGAGAGGAAGGAGTGAACATGGGTCTTGAAGAGTCCCATGTTGTAGGAGGGAGGAAACACAGAGGCCGGCAGTTCGTTCCACAGCCGAGCTGTTGAACTTAAGAACGAATCGTAGAAACGACAAGTTCTCATGTGACAAATGTCAACCATGTACAAATGTTGGGCGCGCGTTTGGCGTGTATCCCGACTACGCACCGGTGCCGAAGGGATCAATGACGCTAGTTCCTCAGAGCATCTTCCATTGTAATACCGATAGAACAAGGACAGCATACCTACCTGACGCCTGTGCTCTAAAGATTGCAGTCCGTTTGTTAAGATTGGGGAATCTATCAAACGGACCGCCCGTTTCTGCACAGAGTCAAGGGGTTTTTCAGGTATTTAGGGGCTCCGGACCAGAGATGGCTGCCAAATTCGACAGTAGGGCGCACTTAGTATTTTAACTACACTATCAAAAATATTAGAAAAAGTTATAAAAAAACAAATGCTTACATTTTTGGATTCTAATAAAATATTATCATCTACGCAGTATGGTTTTAGGGAAAACCTGGGTACTGGTGACGCTATAGCTAATGTAACAAATACAATTATTAGAAAATTGGATGAAGGCAAAAAATGCCTAGCAGTTTTCATTGATCTTCAAAAAGCTTTCGATACCATTGACCACGAAATACTGTATTTAAAACTAAAAAAAAATGGAATAACCGAAACAACCCTAAACCTACTTAGAAGTTACTTAACGGGAAGAGAACAATTTGTACAAATTGGTAAAAGAAGGAGCAAAACTCTACCAATTAAGTACGGTGTCCCCCAGGGAAGCGTATTAGGACCTATACTATTTCTAATTTACATAAATGACCTTATGAATCTTCCCATCAAAGGAAACATAATGAGCTTTGCAGATGACACTGTAATTTTATTCCATGAACAAGATTGGACAAGCACATATAAGGAGGCTGAACATGGCCTAACTGTTCTTCAAAACTGGCTTAAAGCAAACTCCCTTACATTAAATGTGAATAAAACCAAATATTTAATTTTCTCCAAAAACAAAAGAGGACAACCAATGAATGAGCATATACTCAAACTACATGAATGTCAAAAAAAATTTCCTCAATGTTCCTGCTCGATTATAACTCAAACCAAAAGCATAAAATATCTTGGTATTGAAATTGACGATAAACTACACTGGGATTCACACATTGATCGAACTTCAAAAAAGTTAACTAAACTCATCTACTTCTTCAAAAAATTACGGAACATTTTGTCAGCTAGGGATTTAAAGAGAGTTTACTATGCTTTATGCCACTCCAAATTGGAATATGGAATAATAGGTTGGGGCTCAGCAGTATCAAAACATATAAAACAGCTGAAGGTAACTCAGAATTGCATCATAAAGACCATACTAAAGGTTCCCATAAGGACATCAACAACAGAAATTTTTAAACAATTTGACGTTCCAAGCATACAGAAAATCTATGCCAAAAACATTTTGGTACAACACCTCAAAAATAATTCTCAGGAAAACACCTCACATACTCATAATACCAGAGCCAAACAAACAGAGATACTAACTATACCAAAGTGTAACTCTACCTTTGGACAAAGAAGCTCTGAATTTTTAGCAGTAAAGGTATATAACAAACTCCCACTTAGTATCAAACAAATCAAAACAAAAAACAACTGCATTAAGAACATTAAATCTTGGCTTAAGGAATTACCGGAAAAAGAACTTACTAGCATATTTAAAACATCGTCGTAGAAGTTTCTGGAAACCCTTACCCAAAACATGAAGTCGAACCATAGAAGTCGCTGAAAAATTATTCAAAACCTAGTCCCCCTCAGCACAGGATCTCCTAGTGAGGAGGACTATAAAAATCTATATCAATTAATCATATAAATATATATAATTCTTATAAAAATGTTTAAAAAAATGTAATATAGTAACTAAATAAAAAAAATAAAAAAAATAAAAACTTGCGATTTGTACAGGGTCAGCAGTTGTGTGCTATTAAAGTATTTGCGGGCCCTGTACAGTACGCCCAGCTTCTGAAAGGCCAGCTTTACTCTGACTTCGATGGAGCCCCCGTACCTGAACTGGTCACTTATAGTTACACCAAGCATATCAATGGAAGGCCTGTTCGGAAGATTGCTTCCGTTGAAGGAGACTAGATTATCATTTAGACCCCTTTTAGACGTAATCAGACAGGATTGGGTCTTTGAAACATTAAATTCGACGAGATTATTTTTACCCCAGGAGGAAATACTCTCGAGATAACCGTCCTTTCTCTGCTTCAAAGCTCTCCGAGCCGTTGGAGTTTGTGTGCCCTTTGGGGGCTTGTCAAACAAAAAGCTATCATGAACTGTACTGTCATCCGTGTAACAATGAATCGGTGCACATGTCAAAAGGTCATTGATGTGCAACAAAAACAAAGAAAAATTACAACAAATAGTAAAAAAATAAGATTACAATAAATAAAAAAATACATACAAGAAACAAAAAATTATAAATAAACAGTGATCAGATAGGTTAACAAAGAGATAACAAAAGGTTAAAGAATAGGTTTTAAGGGTTTATGAGTTAATAAATTATTGATTTCTTGGAATAGAGTAATGTGTGTTGTTGTCCTTGTGAGTATGTTTAAATTGCAAGAGTTCTGAACAGTTTAATTTAGAGTTTAGTATTTTAAATAAGAGTTAAATCATTTATTTAGCGTTTTTCTTCTAATGTATGAATTATATTTAATAGGAAAGGATAATTTATAAATTCTAGTTAATTTTAAATTTATGAAACGTAATTTTTTTTTTGCATTCGCTTAATGTTATTAATATGAAATTTGTAAGAGAAAGAACAAACTATTGAGTTGTATTGGATTGGGCTTTTGACTAGAGACACGTATAACAGTTTTAGGGCTTGTACTGAATTAAAGCCTAGTATTTTCATAACTTTGTTCGCAATTTGGTGGATGTGACTGGCATGGTGAAAGCTTTAAGTTAGGTTAGGTTAGGTTACCGGCGCCGGTTGATTGTCCGGATGAATTGACAGCCACATCAAATTGTTTCTCGTAGTCTTTTTAGGTAATTTTATAAACGCTTGGTCATTGTGCATTGTCTAATAACAATCCGTGTATAATACTAAAATCGACCTCAACTAATAATTGGATAATGAGGGACGCAGTGGGATGGTTGGACAAGTCGGGGACGCCTGGCGGAAGGGAACTTCGCGGAAAACCGGCGTGACCAAGTGGAACCAATCAGGGGTTTACGTCGAATTGAGAAGTCCGGGTTTGCTCTCAAATACTAGTAGATCTATCAACAGTAAACCTGACTTTCAAAAAAGTATGTTTCTCTTATTTAATAAGTCAAAACCAAATTTTCTTTTCAAATAATAATTGTAATTAAGTATTTAAATACGACGATACGATGATCAATCAATCCGTCGTGTTCTGACGCTAAATTTTCCACATGCGCCAGCTGATTCAATTTTCGTCAAAATTAATATGTTTTGAAGTGAAACATCTTTTGGAGTGCCGAGGGGGGGAAAACCGATTCTTGCATAGACGGCAAGACGGGATGCCGCTCTTGCACAGAACTCTTGATTCGTCAGCTCTTTCCGCCCGGCCGCCAAAACTATGTGCGGTATATTTACTTCTATTCTCGTTAAAACGGGCTATGGATCTATTCTAAATAGTGACGAATTTTTAGTTTGTAATAAATTTATTTGTTTATATTTTAATGATTATAAGAGAATTGTTTTGTTATTAAAAAATAAAGACTTGTTAACATTCTATTTCACTTCTTTCACTTCCTCCAATATACATTTATATATTTTTGTTGTAGGTATATCTATATACATTTTTTTAATAAAACAAGTTAGTACCTACCTATATAATCCACCATAAATATTTTTCCTAGAATACCTACTTATGTGAGAGAAATGATTTTATTGATCGTGCCCATCGGCTACTGCGGCGTACGAATGTGTAAAAACGGTCACCATCTTTAACCGGAACCGGCACGGAGAAGAATGAGTACCTATGTGAGAACTTTAAGTCAATTCCTAATATATCGGAACACGTGTTCATGTTCATGCATGACGAAATACGAAATTATTATGATTTTTTTGAAAACGTGTTCCGACATTGTGATAATACATTCCTCTTTTTCTAAAATGTTAACAGGAAATTTATCAATTCACGCGTTAGAGACGCGCAATCCCATTTTTAACCGGATTACAAATAATTTATAGAGATTTTGAATAAATTAGCAATGTTCATTTTTCACCAAGGCACATGCAGGTGCACGAACACGTACTCCGATATATTAGTAATTGACTAAAAGTTTATCAGGAAACGGCCTGCAATCCTGTTTTTAACCGAATTATCAATAATTTGAAGAGATTCATAATAAATTAGCAATACTCATTTTTCTCCGTGTGAGTATAGGTATTTATTTTTTTTAAATAACCACCTATTTTTTAATTGATTTAATAAATAGCAGTGATAAAGAGGTATTTTTCGATCCTATACCTACGGATAAAAATTGAACCATTAACGACATTTTTTAAATTTCAAATTCGAAAATCTAAAGCCGCCATTTTACTCTGGGCCATTGCTACGTGTAAAAATAAGTAACTAGAAACCAAACACAGTTAGGAATCCATCTAATTAAACAATTAAATGGTTGACGAACCCAATTAAACTCATCGTTTAAATTCGTAGAGTTGTTAAATTTTCAGATTCACAATAATACTATTAATTATTAGTCGCAAAACCAGAATATTAGATGACTGGCAATAACAATGTCGGCACTCGTTCAGTAATATCATTTCGTATTGTAAATATTCACAACCGCGATCCAGCGTCAAAATAAACCCATTATATTCTATATTGAGAAGTTATCTTATACGTATTAATTAGAAAAAAATATATATTCAATCCTCTATTCTCGTAATGGCCGACTATAATATTACTTCATTATTATTCGTGGGGATATGGCGGCCATGTTTATTGCGTTTCATAGGGTGGTTTCAAATTGATGTATTCATTTTTATGATTGTAGGAACTATTAATTTTAAATACTGGCAAGTTTTAGGATGGCAACACCGAGATGCATGCGCGTACCAGCGAACCAACCAGGGTATTTGACATGTTCCATAAGAATATGAATCTGTTTCGAAGGCCTGTGTATTCCACTAATTACTACATTACGATCTCTCGCGTTTTCTGAAAACTTCTGATGAAATTGCTACGTAAATCGTGTGTTAAATAGTGCTGTTGTTTGCTTTCACCCTTCAAGGGTTTCCTAGGCCATAATTTCAAATTATGGAGAGAAGGAAGACTAATTCATATATTAATTTAATTTAATTGGCAAATTTCAAAATTATATGGAAGATTGGAGTCGAGTTCAGACTTAGAAGAGAGGGTATTAAATGGAGAGGCGGCCATTTTAGATAAAGCTTTATAGAAGAGAAGATTTAGAGAGGGAAAACCAAAAAAATATGTGATCTGAAGTTTTCACTTCTAGACCACAGAAGGTACAATCTAGGGAGTCAAGCAAGTGACTTTTATAAAGGTGAGAAGGAACGGAACAATGTCCAATTCTCATTCGAATAAGTGAGGAAATTTCTTTTTTGGAGACATGGGGGAATTGCTGAAACCACGGTTTTGATGGGATAGTCCTTTGTATTGAGGCATAGCAGGCTCCCTTGGATTGACTAGCAATGTGCCAACACTCTGCCCAAACATTGCGGGATCTACCTTTGAGGATAGAACAAATATATGATAGGGGAATGTAGTTTATGAGGGTAACAATAGATGATATTATGTTAGGTTATGATGAATATATTAGTTACACGTGAAAAATCACTGGACTTAGGTATCTCGACTTGCCTCCTTGTAAAATGCTATTAAATACGTCTATATGAATTTCACTTTTGTTTTCATATCTTGGGAGCGGAAATAAACCCATTTCTCGACATCCGATCTATCTGAAACTCGGCAGATATACTCGATGTCATGCATTGATGATAATGCATTCTATCAACTTTCGAGAGGCAATTGCGTGCAAGCGAACTGAATGAAAAGATGGCACAACTAGGTCGTGCCGTTTGATGGAATCTGTTTCACTATATAATAAAAAATAATGTGAGCAATTTAAACGCACATTTCAAATCTAGAATAAAAATAATCTTCGGTTGACCATAGATATTGTTATAAGCAGATAGGTAAGTACTTACTTTGTCACTTGTGTATGTTATATTTATATTATTTGATCACTTTAGGTAGGTATATCAATTTGGGAAGCGGGTATGGGTACCACCGCCCCGGGAACCATTCATTGATTAACTCTGCCACAGTTATGTAAGTTGATGTGGTCGAATTAGCACAGTGGTCAGCCCACTCCCCGGCAAGTAAGAGGTCCTGGATTCATTTCCTAGATGCGACTGGTTCTTATTCTGTTTCACATCGTTTGAGAGTCGTTTGAGTGTCTTCAATTGATAAATAAATATGTTAATTTAGTTTTTGGTCATTCTGTAGTTGTTAGTTAGGTACCCCGCTTCGAGCCAGGCAATATGTTTATGTATAAAACCGCCTCGTAAGCCGACCAAGCTCCAAATTATAAACTTATAATTTCATAATTATGGCGAATGCCATAAATCAAAGGCAAACCGACCCGCCTCCCGGCCGTAACGACATAATACAAGAAATGCCCATTAAATATATCGGATAAAAAACAAACGAGCTAGTTCGGATTTCGTGTGGCGAACTCGATCGAAAGACCGGCTCCGTGCTTTAGTGGATCATTATTATTTTTATCGATGTTTAAACCTTACAAATTTAAGTACCTACCTATTTTATTATTTTTTTAACATCGCGGCCTCCATGGTCGAGAGAAAAGGCTTTCGACTAGCATTCCGGAGGTCGCGGGTTCAAATTCCAAGAGAATTTTATTTGATTAATATGTCTTATTTCACGATTAAGTCATTTTAAAATAATATTAGGTATATTTGTGTGGAGAAACTCTCAGGTGTAAGTTCACCATTCAGTGTTGAAACGTTGCTTGAAATGGCTTTAGCCGTAGTTGGTGACCAGATGTGAATAGCCAGGTACCCTCCCACCTTCCTCTTGCTAATTTCTTTCCCATCTTAACTACCTTCAGCCTCACAACATACCCCAATTGAAGATGCTATGGTCTCACTGTCTCCAGACGTTTGGGAGCAGTTTTCGATACTTGTGCTGTATTAAATAAAAAAAAATAATAATGATTCCTCATATGGGCCATGTGTTCTTTGAGAGGTTGGTCGAGGGTCTTTTTAACTAAAGGAAGGAGAGAAAGTTCTGGAAAGAAAAGGTATGAGGAAAGAGTAGGAATCTTAGGGTCTGTGCATCTAGCAATAACGGACATATGAATGCATCCCTCCCACTGTAGTGCAGGGCGTTGGGTTGTGAGAGTTCGGCTGAAGAGGTCAAAGGGTCTGAAGGGCCTCTCGAGCAGACGCATCAGCCACTAAGACCTGGAAAAACCTCACCACATGAACCAGGGGTGGCCTATGGCAGAGGTGTTTGGTTATTCAATTAAAATCCATGCAGAAAAACCTTTCGAAGTTTCACGATACTAGTAATACACAATCCAAAAAAAAATCCCGCTTCTTAGATCAATGAAAGATTTCTTCTACTACCTCAGAACCTCAAATTGTATAATAAAAGCATCTAACATCTATTTTGTAATATCTAGCATATGTAGGTACTGAACAAATCCCCTTTTCAATTTTAAACCCGATATTGCCTCTAAATTTAAGTATCTAATCTACCCTCCAAACCTCGCCGTAATGACGTTGCAGCCTTCCCTCGTAACATCACATAATCAACGGGGAAAAAAACCCCCAAAAACTAAAAAAAAACTAGAGACCTACCCAATAAAGGGATCCCGACAAGTTATTTATAGGTACCTACTTCCCCGCTCCGTTTTGTACGTCGTTTTTGAGCTTTGAAACACGCCACAAAAAATATAATATAAATTAGAATCTATTATTATCGTTTTTTTATATGGTCGGCGAGCCTATGTGGATAATGTTGTTGTCTGTCTCTCTCCTGCTTCTATGGTCTGGCGCGAGGTTTGTTCTTCTTCCTTTCTCGTTCGCTCCCGCGTGAATAAGCGCGGGATAGATTCGTTCGGTTATTTTTTCTCTTTTCTGTTTTTCTACAATATCCAAGATGGCGGGCGGCCGTGGTTAATTTCGATTCGGGATGGTTAACCTTTTCGTCCCGGAGAGAAAAAAATCACATAAGATCCGAAGGGGGGTCATTAGGGACCCCAATTTGTTTTGCTTATTAAAGGATGTTAATGGCATAATATTGTGTAATTTGTTTTAGTAATAATTAGGGGGGAGTATATTCAAAGTGTTTCAGAAGTCATTATCAAAATATTTTCATAAATAAAGTCGTAGTTAATATTCTAATGAATTTAGATAATAATGCGCCTTTTTCCATACAAAACAGGGAAGGCGGGCCGCTAACGAGCATAACTCCTCGTTTCTGAATCTCGACTGGCGATTGGCGATTACAGCGTAGCTAGTTTGTTGCACAGGGTGGTCCGTAAATGATGGATCTATTTATAAATACATATTTTTAAGTTTTAAAAACCTACCACTTCTAAACTAAGTACGGATGTTATTTCGAATATTATGGAATATTTAGATGTTAGTGAAGGTTATAATTCCCAATTTATGATATTATGTAGTATATTTACATTTAGGGTCAAATCGTAGTGTTTGCCTTACCATAAATAATGGGTTCGTTTGTATGTCGAGGGGTTCGAAATACAACGAATTTTTCGAATATAGTGAAAAAAATGGTATTTTTAGAACTTAAACGTGGAGTAAATTATTTTTTACTGTAACCTCAGATAATCCTGTTTTTGATTTTTCTATATAAAACAACACAACAGTCCCAACTGCTCCTATCTAATCATCTGAAACCAGTGAGACTATGGCATTCCCAAATGGAGTATGTTGGAGTGGCGGCTCGGAACTTTTAGGTGTACTAGAGTGATAATATTACAATTAATAGTAGACCCAAAAGTCACGAGCCGGTACTGAAATATTGTAAGGCTAAAGGTAGTGGGGAGGGGAAGAAGATGGAGAAGAGGAAGTTGGGGAAATAGCTGGCTATTCAGTACTGGTCACCAAACAAGGTCAAAGTCATTTCAAGCAACAACCGAGAATGTTGTTAATGTCAAGAGTCAGAACAATAGAAGAGTATGTATGAGACGATGTATGAATGTGAATGAGGCAAGGAGTGTGTTCCAAGACCGAGTTGTTTGGCGGTCCGTCCTCTCTGCCTACCCTTGCGGGGAAACGGCGTGATGGTTAGTTAGTTAGTTAGTTAGTTACCGAAATGAATTCTGGTCAGTAAATTGTGAAATATCACAAAGAATAAAATTTAGTTGCGCACACCGGGATTTGAACCCGCGACCTCCGGTTTACTAGTCTAGAGCCTTACCCTTCGACAACGGATGCTGTAATATTTATGAAAGAAAAAATATATATAATATCAAGTTGCAGGGCGGTAGATGCTTTCAGTATCGCCCTAGTGAAAGACCACCATGTAGAATCAAAACGTTGCTTGAAATGACTTAAGCCTATATGGTAACTAGATGTGAATATGCATGCACTTCCACCTTTGTCTTACCCGTATCCTCCCCCTCCCATCCCCACTATCTTCAGCCTCACAAAATACCCCAATTGGGGATGTTATGGTTCCACTGGCTAGGACTGTTGGGGCTCTTGTGCGGCTTTCACACAAATTTATTAAAACCATAGAATTTTATGATCTAATTTAAAACATTGGTAAATATGCCGTAATAAACTGCAATAAATACATGCCAACTGATTACATAAATTCTAATATTGTAAGTACAGAATAAATATTTTACAACCCTGAAATAGATATTAATTTATAAACACCATTTCATAAATGTAAATGTACTGCTTACCAGACTGAAGATGCCCATAGCAGGGAGAAACTAGTCCGCTTTTACAGAAAATTATTTACCACGAAAATTTAGAGAATTAGCAACTAAAACCCAATATACAATTTAACAGAAGTTTGCGATAGACTTTTTAACCATATAGTACTTAGTTTTTATTCAAGTTCCTTCAAATTACTTAAAAATGTTAACAAAATATGTGTCTCTTTCTGACCGATTTATTTTCCATGTGAGAAACAGAGACAGACCTAATTTTAATAATGTTTCTAAACATGAGAAATTTACCGGATGTACACTAGACAGGCCGATCTTAGTCCAGCAAGCGAGCATTTTAGCATCGCAAAAGGAAATCCCAGAAGTGCGGTGTACGCGACCGGGAGTTAGCCCTTTCCATAAAATGCAACTTTTACGGTCCAATTCTTAGCTCGCTGGATCGTTCTCGGTAGAGACCGGAGAGTGGGGATGGAGACGGGGGAATTTTAGCCGATGCTACGAAGCTGAGGTGCGGGGCAGGGAACAGGAATTTTGCCGGAATTTTGTACAAACTATTTAATATCTAAGAAACTAGAGATAGAATATAATTTTTTTAAATGCAGATCGATAACCAAATAGTTTTTTTAGGAATACGTAAATTATAGAGTATGTTGTATAAAAAACAACTTAGATATAGCATAAAACTCTCGTTAGTGTAAGTGTGTTCCCCCCGTCCGGTGCGGGAGTGTTAACTCGAGATGTTATTTTATGGTCTTCCGAGACGTTTCGTTAATACTTTATTAGTTATATAGCTATTCTCTGGTGTCAGGATGAACCAGCGTAGGTACCTATCTGTAGGTGGTGTAGAGTCCATCCGATGTTTCGAGACCCCCTTGGTGAATTTGCTTTTTTAGAGATTTTACAAATTTAAGAACCACTGCACCTTCGAAAAATTGGCCAAGCTTATTGAGGCTAGTGTTATTTTTATCGCTTTGTAATATTATAGACGCTTTAATTAAATACAGTATTTAGAACATATCTTGGGCTATAACTACAACGTAATTTATTGACAAGTTTGAAGTGAAAAATCTCTTTTCGGATAATGTTGCAAATGAAGTTCTTTAGATTATGATCGGAATAAAATGAAAAAATTTTGCCCGAACTTCACAAAATAAATTAAAACATGTATTTTTTTGCGTAAGGAATGTTTGATTTCGCCAGATTCCTAGATTCCAGATTTATTAAGAAATCTTACAATTATTGGTAAATCCGGTTAAAAACGGGATGGCAGGCTTTGCGAATGAATTAACAGGTTTCCTGATAAACATTTAGTACCTATATTACAGATATATTATCATGATATAACTTGTTCATGAAAATCAGACCATATATCATGATGATAAAAAAATTGTTTAAACAAAAAATTTATCAGGAAACCTGTTAATTTATTCGTAAGGCCTGCAATCATGTTTTTACTGGAATTAACAATAATTTGAAGAGATTCTCATTAAGGCGACGCACTACGTCATGTAATATTTTAAATTGAGCCGCTATCAATAACAACCCTTATGTAGGTTTGAATTCCCGCTTAACACCATCCGCCTGTTATGATTTCTGCAAGAAAAAAACATGGCCAAAAAGTGCCTTTTATTTTATTTTGTGGATGTTCAGGCATAAATATTTTTTTTCCATCATATTATTAATAACTTAATTTGCCACATATACAATAAAATCATAACCGAAAATGGGTTTGGAAGTAGGCTAGGATATTTTGAACTTTAAAGCAGTTTTCATAGGCCTTATACATTATTTTTTTCTGGGCTTATAAAAAGACTTATCTCTTAAATACTAGATTATTTCAAAGGCCAAGATGTATTCTACTCGCAGTATTTAATTAAAGCATCTGAAACATTTCTAGGTGACCAAATTTTCAAACCAAAAACACATGATTTTGCATTACTATCGTTTATTTTGCATTATTATCTATGCATCGCCTTAAATTAGCAAGTATTTTTTTCCGTGCAATACGTTAATACCGGTCATTTTTACTTGAATCTCTACTGTGGAATAACTTGTAAAGATTCTTCTAACCTGTAGTTTAGTCTCTGAAGACAAGAATGCCTAGATCATGTGTTTGGTTGCACTATAGTCTATTCGTTATTCCCACATGCCATTGTATCCACCCACCTACTTACATACCGTAGGGGTAGTTAAAAAGACACATACCATCGTACCAACTACCTGCCCACGAAATATAGATACTAAAAAAGCACCCGCCTTCATGCCTGGCTAATGGAGATTTCTAAAGAATTTTGATTTGTTTCAAAGAGAACCTTCAAATTTATATAGAAGATTTAAAATAATCGCCAGATGAAATAAATAAGACTTATTTATTCATTCATAATTTTGAAGAGTTAAGAGAGAAGAGTTAAGGCGATGCCATACGTAGTAATGCAAAATCATGTGTTTTTGGTTTGAAAATTTGGTCGCATAGAAATGTTTCAGATGCTTTAATTAAATACTTCGAGTAAAATACATCTTGGCCTTTGAAATAATCGAGTATTTTTTAGATAAATCTTTTTATAAGCCCGGAAAAAAATAATGTATAAGGCCTGTGAAAACTGCTTTAAAGTTCAAAATCTCCTACTTACGAACCCATTTTCGGTTATGATTTTATTGTATAATGTGGAAAATTAGGTTATTTATTAAATGATCGAAAAAAATTAAGTATTTATGCCTGAACATCCACAAAATAAAATAAAAGGCACTTTTTGGCCATGTTTTTTTCTTGCATAAATCAAAACAGGCGGATGGTGTTAAACGGGAATTTAAACCTTATCGCCATCTACGTAAGGGTTGTTATTAATAGCGGCTCAATTTAAAATATTACACAAAGTAGTGCATCGCCTTAAGAATAAATAATTTATACCAACGTAGAATCTATAACTTGAAGGAATTCCAGATTTGGCCATCGTCGTCGAGGGTTTCGACCATAGACATATGAATATTAGTAGACCTGCCCTAAGTGATTAAAAGCGTATTATCCCCACTCCCCATACCGGTTCCATTGAGCCGGCTGGGCTCGCATATGGCCTCAAGTGAAATTTGAAAACGTGACGTCATCATTCTTGTGCGAACTATGGTCGAGGCATCATCGGTTCATTTTACGAAATAACACGGCAAAATGTTGACTTGTACTATGAAAACTTGTAAAAATAGATTTGAAAAAGAGAATAAACCCAATTGTCGTATTACATTCCATATATAAGCATTATTTTACTTTATTTTAAGCATATTCACATCGTATAATATGAATCAGTTGTTACTATCACATCGAGAAACGTCTGGACGCGAAACACAAAGCTGGTTGGTTGCTGGGAAGTAAATTATGAACATTTATAAAAGTGTCTTAACTAAATACTTAAACGAAATATTCGACTCTGAAAAGGGAACCGATTTTTTTTGCCGAATTTGGACTTCGCAAATTTGTTCATAACGTGGCGAGTAATTTGCGCTCCCATGTAAAAATGTCTATTCATTCTAAAGCAGATTTTACTTTTAAGAAGTAAATGGTGATATTATAATGCGAGATGCCTATTTACTGTCAGATTGATTTATTGACGAATCACAGTCAGCCTTACTCCCTTCGTTCTTCAACAGTTGATTTTACCCCTCGCCATTATCTTCTCGTCTATTAATTCCTATGTCTGTGGTTTCGACTACGAATTCTAATATGAAATAATATATAAATAATACGAAATAATATATAAATACAATATTTGCGCACGTTCCAGAGTGGGAGATACTTACTTGGGAGATACCACCTCCTCCTCTTTTCTTCCTTCAGCCTCGCACTCAAATGGGATGCCATAGTCTCACCAGCTCCAGACGGATGGGAGCAGTTGGGACTCTTGTATTGACCTGAAAATCTCTAATCATATTTGATCAAACATTTTGATAAACAATTTTATTGACCTGGGAAGCGATAGGTCTTAAAATATATCGGCGACATCTTTTTTCACGAAGACGATTAACACTTTTACGATTTATCTGTTATGTGAGTACAATATATAGCTATGTCATGAATTTGTTTATTTTATTATATTCCTCTAGCAGGAATTGAGTACTTTCCGTCGCAGCCATGTGATTAGAGTCAATCATGTAAGATTATATTATAACGCCGATCAAATCAATTACATGGCCGCCATGTGAGGTTGTTATTAGTTTTGGAAATACAAAAACATGTTTGTATTATGTGGGCATGTATTTATTAGGGAAGTGGCAGTCTCAGAACTGGCGTTAAGGGGAAACTTAATGCTAAATCACTATTTTGATTAATCTTTATAACGAATTGGTGTACATTATGAATACCAAAAAATATGCTTTAGAATTGAAAGTTTTCCTATCGTTTCACTTGAGTAGAATACAAATAAATAAATAAATTACGCAATAAGAAATATAAATGTAAACTACTAAGAAACCAACTTTAAAAAATACATTATTATAGCTTAGATTATCTGTGACAGTTTCATTTTATTAACTTTTTTGCTTTCTTATAATATTATTTAAAAAATAAATAAAAACCAGTTTTGTGTTAACGTTTCTAGACTTCGTTTGTCAAGCGATTTTAATGCTTATAACCTACAATATAAGGTATACCAAGAATATACACATTTTTGGCTTGTAGCTTCCTCTTAAAGTAATACAAAGGGAGACGTTCCAACTCTTGCGGAACTAGGACCAAATTGCACGGACTATCAATGGTCATAATAATAGGATAATTCTTGTGAAAAATTACCTCAAGGGTAGTGTACAATTTATTATGAGTTCCTAGGATCTATCTAATTTTATTATTTACAAACCCAGAAATAAATACACTTTTATTAATAAGTTTACGACTTTGCACGCAGAAGACACTATAGTAAAAACTTTAGACATTGATTTTACATTTGCTATCTTATCATCGATTACTATTGATATGACATTTATTATAAGACTATTGACAAAACAGAGTACACGACATACAGTGCTATTCCACACGCTTAATTATAAAACAAATGCAGCATCTAATTCGCCAATTAACTCTAAATAATATTTGTCTAAACTCAAACATTGACATTTTTTCGGATTCACTGCCCAAATTCAAACGTGGCATCATGTCAATAATTTAAACTAGTCAATGCGCATACATAAAGACACACACACACACACAAACACGCACACATACATTACACACATACTACACACGTCACCTGGTAATTGGAATAAACATACCACTTTTTACATTTCTTTATTTACAATGTCGCGGACTGTGAAGGTGCAAGGTTACTGACTTTAAAGGATATGACTATCTAAAAAGGTGAGTTTTAAGTAGATGCATAATGCAGTAGTGTGCAATAATTAAATATATATTATGAAAGTAAGTGTACATAGTAAGTGTGGTAGCCCTCTATCTCCTATCCATGAAGAAGGTTCCCATTTTTACCTGAAGGGCGTGCTTTTGAAGAAATTGGGCTGAAAGTTTTGCCCTCTAGAAATTTCTAGAACAGTCCAGAACATTCGAGAGTATTTTAGAGACTCCATATCTCATTCCAGTGCAGAGATCTTTCTCGAGCGTCCCCGATTTATTCTACCATTCAAACTGCTTTCTAAACACCCTTGGCACTAATAAGAACAATCTGATGAATGGTATATATATGGATTAAAAAAACCAAGCCTGTTTTGAGACTAGTCAGCCGGAGTCATGTGGCCCGCATATAAGATTATTATGAATTAAAAGTATACTAGGTATATAGATTCAACTTTGGTCCACCATACCATCTAACCAACACACATATCGAATGGCTCCAATCGAAATCATTATTATATGTGCCTACGTGAATATGAGGCAACTTCGAATAAATATTGATAATCATTTAAAATTTTATAAAGATTATCGATAATCACAAATTCTGACCAAATTCAAATCGTTCGATTTTGACTGGCGTTCCTCCACATCTCTCAATGCAATATGGTCTATTACGGCGTGAACCTCATTTGTGTAACCATATTTTTGTGTTTGTTGTTTTCGTATTTTTTATTGTGGTTGTTGTTATTGTTGTTGTTGTTGGTTTATGTGATTTTAATAGTTTTTGCTGTGGTTCTTGTTATTGTTGTGGTTGTTGTTATTGTTGTAGATGTTGGTTTTAGTAATTTCGGTTATTTTGTTATGGTTGTTCGTTTTGTTATGGATGTTGGTTTTTATGATTTTGATTGATTTTGTTTTGGTGGTGGCTTTTGCTGTGGTTGTTTTTGTTGTTATTGTTGTAGATGTTGGTTATTATGATTTTGATCGATTTTCATTTGTTTGTGGTTTTTGTTGTGTTTTTAATTCTTGTTGTGGTTGTTAATTTTGTAATTTCTGTTGTTTTGTTGTGGTTTTTGTTATTGTTGTGGATGTTAGTTTTATTATTTTTGCTGTTTCTGTTACGCTTGTTGTTATTGTTGTGGTGGTTGATTAGAGATTTTGGTTGTTGTTGTTATTGTGGTTGTTTTCATTGTTGTTTTTTTATTGTAGTTCTTGTTGTTTAGTTCAGTATTTTGAAGTATTGATAACACTGAAAACGAGGAAAAATCTAGATAAAGACCTACTTCAAGATAGGCATTTTGTTAATTTGAGATTTACTTTACAGAACCAAAAATCGAAAATAAGCATTTTTAATTTAAAAATTCGTTGTTTTCTAACTTCTCGAAATATCAATGAGGAAATGATAAATGCTGTAACTATTAGAGCGTGCCTCTCAATATACACGCAATCAAAACGTTTTGAAAATACGTGGGCGTAAATCCAACGCACTAAATATTGTATGTTTTCATATGCACACACGCTTACTACTATCACACAGTATACATGTACAAATACACACCACGCAGCACTTCATTTACAGGGTACATTATCACACTTTATTCAGCCAATGAAGGAATAATTTTCGAGGGAAGTTGCAAAACTAAAAAAAAATGGATTTAAACATCATTACTTGTGATGATTCGATTCCATTACGCTTGATCCTTAGACAGTTGACCCCCCTGACAGTTGATCCCCCCCAGACAGTTGATCCCCCAAACAATTATTTCTGCTGTGCCTGCTCTCGTATGTCGCTTTTTCGGCAGTATATCCTCCTTGGATATGTAGGTAGGTACGAAATCCTTTGGGAAAACCGCATAAGGTGTTGTTAGCAAAAATATTTATATATATAAGTATATCGACTTGATTTATACGGCCGTATATCCCCTCTATATACTGTACCAGAGAGAAAGTAGATACAACGGAAATAATCCTTTGGGGATCAAGTGTCGAGGGATCAAGTATTATGAGGATCGACTGTCCAGGGGATTAAATGTCCAGGGATTAACTGTCCGCGAGTAACACGGTATAATAACTTAAACAATAATCACAGTAATGATGTCATTTTTATAATCTGAAACCACACAAGTGTCAGAACTTCTCCCAACCGACTGGAACCAGTGAGTGAACCAGTGGCATCTCCAATTCGGGGTATGTTTCAAGATTGAAGGTAGTGGGGAAAGGAAGGAGATGGGGAGGAGGAAGATGGGGAAGTACCTGGCTATTTAGATCTGGTCACCAAACACTACTAAAGCCATTTAAAATAACGAGTAACTTCCTTTTTATAAATAGTGGTATAGCATATACAATTATACATACATAAACACATACTTCACCACAATCTTTAAACATCTGTCCTGATGATAGACACTGTAATGCAGTCCGAAACGTTGGCTAAAGAAGTAGGTAGCGCAACACGGCATAATACCCCAAAAATAAATCACTACTATTTCATAGTTAAACTTCATCCGACAATTTTTAGTTATCGAAATAGGCATTGTCAGTGCATACATTCATACAACGCGTATATAAAGTAATCGCACGCACACAAAGCACACTTTATCTCCAGTACGCATCACTATTTCGATAGAGTCGAAGGGCGGACATTGTTCAAAACTTTTTTTCGAAACAAAAAATATAAATAAATATCTTAACTATAGAGTACATAAACTTGATTAGTGATTGTAGTAAAATGACAAAACTTTTGTTTAAATATTTATAAAAAAATCATTATGTAGCAACGTCAGTTTTCAACGATCGTGGCGTAATTTTTGAAATTTAAAAAAAAATAAGAAAATATCTCATGGTGAGAACATAATTTCAACACGCTCTTGTGTCCTGTTCAGGGTTGATCAAAGCAAAACGAACTCAAATCAGAATTCTCGCCTGAACAGACTACGCAATAATTACAATAGCGTTTTATCTAAGGTTGATATTTTCAGTTGCGAATTTACCAAATACAAGAGGTCCAAGAATATTTCTATGCTGGTTTGTGAATTATGTTTATGTCTCTATTGTTTATATCTCTATTATGATTTGATTTATATCTACAACCTTTCTCCATGGCTATAAATGTATTGTTTTGTAATTTTTTCATTTTATATAATTTTGTTTTGTATAAATTTTTAATTCATATTCCTTTCTCACAAATTTAAATAACTTATTCTATATTATGCTGTCTCAGTTAAAGACACAAAGAGGACATTTATAATTGGTTTTATTTTACTATATAATACTTATGTACAAACTGATTAAATGTAAACTGTCGATTTCCCGAAAATTAATAAATAAATAAATAATCATTTGAAAATGGTCAAATTGTTAGACTGAAGAATTTTCACTGACTTGGTATTTCTATATAAAATTAGTAAATGATTTAGTTGATAGTCCGGTATTGCTAGAATTGATAAGCTTCCGGATCCCACAACGTAATACTAGAAGTCAGGATTTATTTCAGTGCATAAATTCTGGGACTAACTACCATATGTATTCCTCTTTGCCCAGAATACTAATGGAGGGAAACAATTATAACAAGTCAGTGGACATCTTCAATTTATCTTTAAACAAAAACAAAATGTTGTTAATGAAGCAAATCAATTATGTAAAATAAATAATGTATATTTCTTAATATTCTTATGTAAAAGCCAATAAAAAGGGCGTTAATTAAATAAATATACATCATTTTTGGGGTTGCTATGTGGAGGGTCTATTTGAGGAGAGGAAGGAGTAAACATGGGTCTTGAAGAGACTGCCGAGCTGTTGTATTCAAGAACGAGTCGTAGAAACGACCTGTTCTCATGTAACAACTCGAGGATTTATCGAGTATTTTAGGGCTCCAGACCAGAGGTGGCTGCCAAATACAACAGTGGGGCACAATTTCACGTTCATGCATCTGCGTTTGTCTTAATAATATATAATGACGAAATCCGAAATGAAAAAGACTTTTAAGAACATGTGTTCACACATCGTGACAATTCATTGATATTGTCGGTACTAAAAGTTTATCGGAAAACCTATCAATTCATTCGTTGGGCCTGCAATCCCGTTTTTAATCGGATAACGAATAATTTGAAGAAATTCTTATATTTTATTTAATATTTTTTTTCAGTATGTTTTCTCCGTGTGTTATTCAAAATTTTTGTGTAATTTATCATTTAAAAATAACGTTGATGTGTCCGCTGCTAGAATTTGTACTCTGAGTGGGCGAGTAAATATAGAATATTCGGTAAGATTGCATAATTACCGATTCCACGACTTTGACCGCTCAACGACCAGACCGAGCACTCAAAAGTCAACAAACAGCGTTGCAGTCAACGTCACGAAACATCTCATTAATTTATTTATAATCATTATTGGTTCATTTCTTTCTCGAAAATCGATGTAATCGATAGTGTATTATATTTCATCTGGATATATGGCGGTCATTAAATGGTTTTACTGTCCAAGATGTTAAGAGGAACGGCTACGCGGCCCTTTTCATACAAATAACATACATTTGGATTTGAGACCAAAATACCTAAGGGCCCGTAGTAAGCGTTCAAAGATGGTTTGAACAGGAGATATGTAAAAACGAATGTTAGAGGGAGCACGCTAATATTAAAAAAAACGAGAATTATTTAGCAAAAATATTTAATAAAAGGTAAAGGTTTGAAATAGAGCAAAAAATTCTTTACAATTCCTTTAGTTGCATTTAAAGATACACTCTGATTTTTTTCATATTCATAACATATTAAATAATAGAAAAAAAACGTGTTTTTAATAATTTTCGGAGTTTACATTGCGATTTTTTTTTTCTATCGAGTGAATTTCATATAATTAAAGTTTCTATATAACAAATATTTAGGAGTAGATAGATATTATCTTAAATAATACATATATTTTTTTTAAATTTAAAAACATTAAGAGTTAGCGAGATACTTTTTTAAGCCGGTAGATTTATATAGTTAATGTTTTAAATTATAAAATATATAATATTAGAGAATTTAATTTTTTATCTTTTTAGGGGCAAATTTTTCAATTATTTGTGAGTTGATGATAATTATTAGCAAAAAAATTAAGAATTTCAATAACCGATTTACATTGGAACACAAATTTGTTGTATTTAAATTAAAATTACGATTTTTTTAAGATGTTTTATTTTCTATTAAATTTTTAATTACATTAAAACAGTAGAAAAGGTAAGATTATTAGTTACAATTAAATCACAAAAAATGCCTATAAAATCATGCAAAATTGAATTATTTAATGGCCTCTATATCATAATTCAAAAGACAAATACATAAAATAGCACATATCCGTTATAGATTGCTAAAAATATGGAATATTTTTGAAGTGAAACTTCTTTAGGCGCGTAATGGATTTTCGATGGACGGAGTAAAACCGAGTCAGGATCGACACGAAAATGCGGGTACCCCCACCACCGCTCACCGTTCACTGTCCCTCTCTCACCATATGCGCTTGTTGAGGTGGGGGAGCCGCTCACGAACGTTCTCTCTCTTCTCTTCTTTCCTCTCTCTCAGACACCAGCGAACTGCGCCACGCCAAGCATCAGCTGCTTGGTTAGTATACTGCGTCGTGAGTGTAATACGAGTGAAATACGTAATTGATTGTGGTTCATACGGTTTAACAAAAGAAGTTTCACTTCTGTCTTGCGTAGGCTTGACACACCCAATTTTTTTTTTTTATTCACTTAGGTTTGGTATTTTGTCCTCAAATCCAAATTTAAGTTTTGTGTGAAAAAGGCCGCGCAGACGCAGGCGTTCCTCTTAGTATTGTTTCTTGTCCGACGATATATATATGTGGATACATGCTGTTTATTTAAAAGGCAATAAATAATATTGTATTCAGCAAAGAATGTGAAAGTTATAAACTGATAATCGTTATTATAGCTTGTAATAACGGAGACTTGTACGAATACGGTATCATTATTACCGAAGAAAAGATTTTGACAGTTTTCGAAGAAGATATTTAGAATCTAGACGAAAAGCAGCATTCCAAATAAAATTACAATAATAATTGACCGAGTCCGGTTTTAGCTCGACCATTTGACATTTTTTCTGTCTGTAATTTTTTTTTTTATGTTCCGGTTCCAGTTCAAGATCTTGGCCGGGAGATCCCAGTGAGGATATCATTATATCTATGTGTTACAACAAAAAAAAAGATAATAAAACACTTATTATTATTATTTATCTTTCGTGCACGGAGAAAAATTGCTGACATAAAATATTGCTAATAAGAATTGATATAAGAATCTCTTAAAAATTCGTAATCCAATTAAAAAACGGGATTGCAGACCTTTAACGAATGAATTGAAGGGTTTCCTTTTTTGTTGTTTGTTTTTGGGGTGTTATGCCGTGTTGCGCTGAGAATCTAAAAACTTACCTGAAGGGTTTCCTGTTTTAGTAAAATACGAATATTTGTCGTAACACGTGCTCATAAAAATAATAATATTTTTACATTTCATCATTAGATATATATTATCAAGTCATGGTGCATGGTACATGGTGCAGGTGCCTGAACACGTTTTTCGATCAAGTTTATCAGGAAACGTTTTTCCTGAGAAGTCAGCAATACTCATTTTCTCCGTGTATTGTAATTATTGTGGAAGAAAAGATTTAAGATTACCTAGATAGAAAGCAGTACACGGATAGAAATTTAGAACCTAGACAGAAAATCAACAGTTGTCACCAAACATGGTCAAAGTCATTTCAAGCACCGTTTCAATTCTAAATGGTGGTCTTACACTAGGGCGATATTGAGAGTATCTTCCACTCTGAATGAAGATTTAAAAGTCCCACTGTCTTCGGACAGATAGATTTTCCACCCTCTTGTGCGGTATTCATGTTAAAAACATTAAAAAGGCGAAAATACGCTCAGCTGCATTGATGACACTAAGACTGTGCATTTAAGCGATATTTTAACTTAGCTGTAACTTAAATTATGGTGAAAGCGACTGCAAAATAACCAATTTCTCTCTACGAGTAAAAATCAATTGCCTTATTGTAATAATTAATAATTAACCATCACAAGCAATTGAGGCTACAAATATCGTTGATCATTAATCAATTTATTTCGTATTTGATGTTAGCTCAACTTTCTCTTTTAGTTGTGGGAGAAATAAAATAAATTAATTTTCAATAAAGGTGTCATCCACAAGAATGATCGCTACGCAGTATCGCGAGGAGAGATATTACATAACACGAAGTAAAAACAAACAATTAAGATGAAGGTAATAATTCATTTTATGAACCCTCATCATGATTGCTTACTCTAACGAAATATATTACAAAATTAAATGTTCCATCATATGTCAGATTCGAAGAATTATAATAAACTAGATGAGCCCACCAACACAAAAAACAAACCATAAATTGGGCTCGATGGTCTTTGTTTTGGATATTACTAGAGAAACCCATCCATAGCTTTAATTTTTAGGAAATGTAGCATTAATTATTGAAAAAATAGCTTTTATAGCTTTAATTTTGCGTTTTCATAGCGTGTATAGCTAAATAGGATAACGTCAAGGTATGTGAGTCGGCAAGAGGGGTAAAACAATTAAATTAGCAAAATCACTTGAAACATGTTTATTGTTTCTACAGTAGAGTGTGTCATGTTCGTTCTACGATCTTTCAATACAAGATTATAGCGACTAAAAAATCTTTTTTATCATCACTAAAAACACCATTTGTCGCTTTGATTCGCGAAAATATCGTTAATGATATGAATGGGTGTCTCTAGATATAACTAACTAACCATCATGCCGTTTCATCGCAGGGGTAGGGGCCAAATAACTCGGTATTGGCACACACTCGATGCCTCATTCACAATCATACATAATCTCATATACAGGTATTATCCATACTAGATATCTTTGATTATTTTTTTGCAATAACTCCATAAAGGAGGCCCTGAGGAAAATAAATTCCCCCAAGGCTTTGTCCTCTTTGGTGATGCTGCTCAAATATTGACAATCCAAAAAAAATCAAAATTCGAAAAGGTGTTCAATTTTGTAACACAAAGTCCAATTTGTATGTTTTATATCAATGAAGTAAGACTATATTTTTTTCAATTTTATGAAGTCTTCCCAGGGCGGCCCAATCAATTTTTTTCCATTTTTGAATTTGAAACGCCGCGGGGCGTTCCATAGAAACGTTACGTTCTTTTTTCATTTACCTATCTATTTTATGTGATCTTCTAAGCAGTCCACGGTCCGGTATCTACACAACTAGATAGGTACCCGTAAAAAGGGGCGTAGGAATAAGGCTATTTAAAAAGTTTTTATACCCACAAAGAATTATTACGTTATGTTTTTATTCTAAGGTCTACGGAGTTGATTGCTTTGAGGGTCGTCTGGAAAGTGGACGGAGCAGTAATTAAAAGATTTTATGTTGTGTGATGCTCCGTCACACTTGGGTGATTGTTGTCGGTAATTTTTGGGCAACAACATCATTGTCTTAACGAAAATGATGTGGCAGCATAAATTAAGAACGTGGGAGCAATGTGCTTTTTAATTTTTTATTTAAATTTAACTCCATGCAGGAACCGATTAGGCCTTTGTCACGTTCTGAGATGTTCCGCGAAGATTATTTTTGGAGAGATGTAGGAGTGAACCTAGGTCTTGAAGAGGAGATGTAGGATGTTGGAGTGAACCTAGATCTTGAAGGGGAGATGTAGGATGTTGGAATGAACCTAAGTCTTTTTGGGGAGATGTGGGATGTTGGAGTGAACCTAGGTCTTGAAGGGGAGATGTAGGATGTAGGAGTGAACCTAGGTCTTAAAGAGATTAATTTGTGCTAGATATAAAGCCAAATGTACCTTAAAACACATCCATTCTTGACCAAAAATACAAACTAACATAAAAAGACGTTAGACGTAGGTAAAAAAAAAACATTTAAATAGAACGGACACAAGCTTTGGACAGAGACACCATAAATACAAGCATTAAACAATCTAAATAAAAAACATTTCCTTTTCCTACAATACATTTATTTATATTTAACAATACATTTATTGATATACATTTTTTTCTTTAATTTGGTTGAGGATTGAATCTTCCTCCCCAGACTGAAGTCAACCGCCCTAGCAAATGAGCCGAATCCTAATTAGGCGGGAACGGCATTTATTTAGTATATTAACTACCGCAATGTTATCCAGTTTCAGAGAAATGCATATTTGTCCGTGTGTGTATGCATGATTGCGACTAAGGGCTAATATAATTCATTGTCATTGACAGCGAGTCTACACGGAGAAAACTTACTGATATGAAATATTGTTAATTTATTAAAAATCGGCTGAAGTTATTCGATTTTATGTTAAAAATGGGACCGGAGACCTTTAACGAAATGTTTTACAAATATCATAACAAACTATTAGTAAAGCACGAATATATTACCACGAACTCGGAACACGTGTTCATGAAAATACTCACGTGCATGAGCACGTTTTCTGCAATATTAGGAATTTATTAAAAGTATATCAGGAAACGACCTTCAATCTTGTTATTAACCGGATTACCAATAATTTGAAAAGATTCGCAATAATAATTTTCTTTGTGTTTCTTCATTACTTAGGTTCTTATTTATAACATCTTCAAATTTAGTAAAATGCGTAGTTAAAAGCTTAGATAAAGCGCACTTGAAGTGAAATGACACTAAACTGCGCTATTTACTTGTAAATGCTATTAATGCACTAAGCGACTTTATGTCCGGTTTAAATCTTGCCCACAGGAAAAACTAAACTCTTCCACACACTTTTCCACAAATGATCATCTAGTCAATCCACATTATGCAAGTGCATTATATAAGCATAATAAATACAAAACAATACAAAAAAAACAAGTCAACTCACCAGAGATCAAATTGGAAAATAATTCACCGACTCCAGATATTTTTATATCAGAGGGTTTGGCTTGGTATAACTTATAATTGGATCTATAAATCCTACTGATCACTCAATATAAATATTTAAAAAATCTTTCGTAATCCTACATGTATTTAAAATGATTGATTTTTGCATTTTTATATATAAATTCTTTGACAGATCTAATACGCCTAAATTTTGAATGAGAGAGCCAGGTATAATGCCAGTAGCCGAAATAACAAATGGTTAAAATATAATATGTATTATATAAAATTATTTTTTTATTATTTGCTGTTAGAATTTTTTTAGATGAAATGAAATCATTGAGAATTAGTAGATAATGAATTGATTACAGCATCACATGCCCCTCTCGATAGATGAAGACGAAGCCAGATGTCCACCGCCCTCTTCGTCCCCCCCAGTGATCTCCTCTCCCTGAATACCGGGGTACGGCAGTAGTGGAGTAGTGGAGTAGTGGTGTGTGAACACGGTAACTGTATGGTTGTGTGTACGGTGCGTATGGTGTTTGGTTGTGGCGAGCCAGGATTGGTTTGTTAGCGAGCCACGCCCTGTCGGCGGTGATCATCAATCAAATGGTATCAGGAACCCAGTGGATTTGTTAGTATTTAACTCTTCAGGCTAATTTGTTCGGTTTTGGGAACAAACAGCTGTTACCCGTAAAGACAATTTGTTCGCTTTTCGGAACAGCTCATTTGGTCTTATAGAAATCGTTGTATTTCCTTTACCGTCATAGTTAAGACATATAAAGTAAACGATGTTAGAAAGAGAAAACACCAAGCTATATATATACAAATATTGAAGTTATCCACAAAATAATTAAAATTTACACCTCTATGACCAACCAAAGACTGAAACTATCCACATTTTAGAGCTGGTATTTACCCTTAAGGCGATGCCATATGTAGTAATGAAAAATCATGCGTTTTTGTTTTGAAAATTTGGTCGCCTAGAAATGTTTCAGATGCTTTAATTAAATACCTGCGAGTAGAATACATCTTGGCCTTTGAAATAATCGAGTATTTTTAAATAAGTCTTTTTATAAGCCCAGAAAAACATAATGTATAAGGCCTATGAAAACTGCTTTAAAGTTCAAAATCTCCTACTTTCGATCCCATTTTCGATTATGATTTTATTGTATAATGTGGCAAATTAAGTTATTTGTAAAATTATAGAAAAACATTTAAATATTTGTGCCTGAAGATCCACAAAATAAAATAAAAGGCTAACAATTATTTTTATAAGCAATAATTGTTCGCCTGAAACACTCATCCACATTGAAAAATCTCCTGATAAAAAATACATGACGCCAACGGGACTCGAACCCGTATCCCTTCGATTTCCGGTCGAAAGCTCTGACCACTGAGCTATGGAGGCTTATCTCTTACCCGCGAAATTATTCAATATATGCTAGTGTTTCATTTAACAATAACTGCTTGTTACATTTTTTTTTTCACCTGAGAACAACCAACTTTATTTTATATGAGAAAGGCATTGTAAGTGCTAACTCTCTCACTAGATGGCGTTGAGACAAATTGTCTACATTGTTAGGTGAAATACTTGAACTTGTCAAATATTAATTATTATTTTTTTGATAAATTAATGTTTTTAAGACAAGATTTTATTAATGCATAGCACAAAGGATAACAATTATTTTTATAAGCAATAATTGTTCGCCTGAAACGGGTTCGAGTCCCGTTGGCGTCATGTATTTTTTATCAGGAGATTTTTCAATGTTGATGAGTGTTTCAGGCGAACAATTAATGCTTATAAAAATAATTGTTATCCTTTGTGCTATGCATAAATAAAATCTTGTCTTAAAAACATTAATTTATCAAAAAAATAATAAAATAAAAGGCACTTTTTGGCCATGTTTTTTTCTTGCATAAATCAAAACAGGCGGTTGGTGTTAAGCGGGAATTTAAACCTTATCGCCATTTACGTAAAGGTTGAATTTAAAATATTACACGACGTAGTGCATCGCCTTAAAGCATACTGAATGCTTTAGAAATGAGATATCTGAGGCGAATGTGTAATAAAACCATATTATATGACTGTGAAAAATGTGGAAATCCTCAAAAACTGCAAGGCTGATGTAAGAGTAATGAATAAGACTGAAAAAGGAACGCTTAGATGGATTGTGCATGTAGAGCGAATGCAAGAAGAAAGAAGTGTAAGGAAAATATATGATGCGAATGTGAATGGTAGAACAAGTCGGGGACGCCCGATTAAGACATGGCATGATCAAGTCAATCAAATACTTGAGTCGGGCCATATGCATCCATAACAAATGAATGAATAGATGCTGGTTTGGGGAGATCCTTTGACCTCTCCAACTGGTCTCTCGACCCATAATGATCTCTAGATTCCTACCCAACCCTCTTACCTTCCCTTCCTTAAAAATACCCTCCACACAGCATCCCAAAACATGAAATAGGCCCTGAAAGAAATTATTTTCCTGAGTGCCTTCTGTGTGAGTTAATGTAAAAAAATGAATGTGAATGAGGCAAGGAGTGTGTCCAATACCGAGTTATGCAGCAGTCCGTCCTCTCAGTTTACTCCTGCGGGGAAACGGCGTGATGTTTAGTTAGTCAGTTAGTTAGAATGGCAAAAAATATCTAAATGTTTTCACTTGTCCGATAAAATAAACAAAAAATGTCTCACTCTGTTGTGATATATATTTCTCAATTTATCTCAATTAGCCTTATTCTGGGCAGCATATATCGTAAAATGTACTCTTTAAATAATTCAAAATATTTAAAATCTCCAACAGCCATAAGTCCACTGCGTTTGGAGCCCGCGGCAGATGTTACCAGCAACGAAAAATGTAATGTTTTTCTTCCTTTGTTCCGAGGCAGACCGAAATGATGTAATATTTCACGTCAGGGGTACCTAACTATCCACCCTCGGGGCACCTAGTCCCTCTGTATACCCACAGCATGACAGTGTATGTGTATATTACTTATATATTTATGTCCGTCCATTGTTTATATCTGAGATATATTCTAGAACAGGGATGCATCTGGGGAAAAATAACTTTGATATTAGACAATTATGATATCATCTAACATAGGTAATAATGTGGGCTTGTCCGTAAGTGTTTGAATTTATGTGTCATTTTCAAAATTGGAACTGATTATGTCAAGAAAAGGGCATTTAGACCGTTATCTTTTTATTTTCTATGTCTTGTTCTGTTTCATATTCCGTTCATTTATTTATATAAAATAAACGCACATATGGCCTTTACAAATATGTATATAAAAATTCAGTAATCAAAAGTAAATTTTATTTTAAAATTATGTAGAACCCATGCAGAACAAAAGTATTGTGCTATTATAGCCTTCTTGTAACTGTATTATCGCAGTTGAACACATTTACTATTTCTGTGTTGCCAACTGCATGCAATCTAGGTACAAGCGAGTATCTAAATGACTCAGTCCTGATATTATTGTTGCAATTAAAAATAATTTTCGATCGAGTAGTTCTAGTTGGTGTGTTGAAGGTGATTAATTATTTAGAAGGTGATTAGGTCTCAATAAATCAGGGCTGTCTAAAATTCCATTAATAATTTTTAAAGTCAAATGTAGTCAAAAACAAGTCTTAACAATAATAATATTTGGGTAATTTATATAGCGCCGTTTTCGTGAAAAATCACCTCAACGGCGCTGGCAAGTCTTCTATCTGATAGTTTTAATTTTTTTAATTCTTCCTAGATTAAATTTGTTAGTATTATCGTCTTATTCAATGACCTTGGTCCTTCATCTTCATCCCCACCATTGAACAAGCAACATCTTTCACTTATAATGATGATAATAAGAATTTTTAAAATATAGTCGTTAGATTATTTGTATACTGTACTGTTATTTATAATTAAACAGTTGATAGGTAACAGTAGATAGTTTTCTAATGCAACTCTGTCCACAGAACTGTATAAATTCATTTCGTTGTTTTTCACAGAAGGGTCCATTTTTTAGATTTGGAGTTGGAATTAGAAAACAATTTATGCTGCGGGTTTTGTTACAACTTGAATAGGACCTTAATTTGAACCTTTGGGCCTAGACAAAGGAATTGGAGGCTCGATATGTCATTTCCGACATCCTCAAGGTAATGGCATCCTATGAGACAAGGCAATACGAGATGATAATGTTACTTTTGTTATTATATTATTTGGTTAGGTATTAGATTTTTGCTATTTTCTATACCTTCCCCAAACATAAATTTTCATTTTACTCACTATGGCATATTTGAAAGTTACAGCAAAACTTAATTTAACTATGATTTTCACTAAATTATATATTTTTTAATCTCTATTAATATTCTTTCAACAAGTGATGTTACTCGTAGGTATATTGTTTACATGCTCTATCTAATTTATTGTTTATTACTTCTTCAATGGTAGCAATATTAATTTATGGCCACATTTAAATATAACTTTGTGGCGTCATTTTAATAAAACTCTATGGGCGTCATTTTAATACAACTTTATGGCGTCATTGTCAAATAACTTTATGGCGTCATTTTATTATAACTTTGTGGCGTCATTTTAATTATGCGAAAATTATATACTTTGTATAAACCACTTTTAATTAGTAATAATCTATATCTAGTAGAAAGTTTCAATCCTCAGTCAAATCGTATTTTTAATTAATGAATTTATTTATCTGTACTTATACATATATTAGGTACCTACATCTTTATAATATTATCTCTATATCTTTTTACGTACATTTTTTTATTTTAATTTATTTTACTTTTATAGTGAATACCTCACAAGAGTCCCAACTGCTCCCGTCTGGAGCCAGTGAGACTATGGCATCCCCAATTGGGGGATGTTGTGAGGCTGAAGGTAAGTGGGGAAGGGAAAGAGGAAGGTGGGGAAGTACCTGGCTATTCAGATCTAGTCACTAAACACGGCTAAAGCCATTTGGAGCAACGTTTCAATTCTGAATGGTGGTCTTACACCAGGGCGATACTGGTAGTATCTTCCACTCTGGAACGTGCCGCAAATATACTATATATTATTTTAATTAATTAATTGTGAAATAACACAAATTAATCAAATAAAATTTATTTGCGCACGCCGGGTTCGAACCCGCGACCTTCGGAATGGCAGTCCAATGCGTTACCACTGGACTATGCCGGCCGTCAAACTACTACACATAATATATATTAAATTTCGACTACGGTAATACGGGCATATGCCTTGTCCGGTATTTGATTATCATGTAAAAAGTTTTTTCAAAAACATTTACATAAATTAAGAAAGTTAAATAAATGTGAAATTCTGTGTGTTTATCTGAAGCGGTGGTCATTTTAACGAAATTTGTAATTTCCAGGTCAACATAACTATTTTCCATCCACAAAATGATTAATAAAACGTACCTATGAGTATAATTAAGTAGCCAGTGGGACTATGGCATCCACAATTTCAGTATGTTTTAAGGATGAATAAAGGAGATGGAGAAGAAGAAGGTTCGGAAGTACCTGGCTATTCAGATCTGTTAACCAAACAGAGCCAAAGAAACGCAAATTTTTGATTCTGAAAGCTGCATTTTAACAAAGGCGTAAGGAGAAAAATTAATATTGCTAATTTATCAAAAATCTCTTCAACTTATTCGTAGTCCGGTTGATATATTTTATATTTCTCTGATGGTTTGTGAATAATGTAATGTTATGTCTATTGTTTATATTTCTATTATGATTTGATATTATATCTACAACCTCTCTCCAAGGCTATAAATGTATTGATAAATGTTTTATTTTGTAAATTTTTCGTTTTATGAAATCTTTTGTTTTGTATAAATTTTTGAATTCATATTCCTTTCTTAGAATTTTAATTTACTTATTCCTTATTATGCTGTCTCAGTAGAGGTAAAGTCACAAGGAGCAAATCGATAATTGGTTTTATTTTGGCTTTATAATATGGGTTGTCCAATAAGAGGTGTTATTTTGATATTCAATTGTAAAATATCAATGGTTTCGTTGCTTGTGTGGCACGTAGCGCCGTCTTGTTGAAAGTAAACGTTGTCCAAATTAATACCATCCAATTCCGGCCATAAAAAATCATTAATCATCTCTTGATAGCGCAATCCATTCACCGTAACTGTTGCTCCAGTCTCATTTTCAAAAAAGTAAGGTCCAATGACTCCGCCGGACCATAAACCGCACCAAAAAGTCACACGTTGAAGATAAAGAGGCTTTTCAACAATAATTCTTGGGTTTTCCAAGCCCCAGATGCGACAATTTTGCTTGTTGACGAAGCCACTGAGGTGGAAATGGGCCTCATCACTCAAGATTATTTGCATTTGATTAGTTTTTAACCGGATTATCAATAATCTGAAGAGATTCACTCTATTCTCTCCACCCCGTTAGGTATATTAAAAATTATTATCTCTTGAATTGTAACTGTACTTAAAATATAACACCTATTATAAATATGTCAGTTAGAATCATGAATATTAATTAGATAGCAACCCCTAGCTGAGGCTTCACAGTTAGGGGTGCGGTGTTTTTAATTCACTTTGGGCCATTATCTCCCGTCCCCTCGCGTTAAGTAACCAATGGGGGTGTTGCTACCCCTTCCACTCTAACATTATCTGTCCATTTGTTTAGTTTATTTAAACCAACATCTATGGGGGTTATTATTTCAATAAGAGGAGAGATTATTGTGGATATTCTACGTACCAAAATTAACGTGTCATATTTTCTTAGAGATTACACGGAGAAAAATGAGTATTGTTGATTTATTGAAATTCTATTAAAAATGGGATAGCAGGCTGTTTTATAATAAATTTTATTGTAATTTCCAAATATTTAGAAACACTGTTCAGGCACCTGCATTTGCCTTGATGACGAAATGCGAAAATATTATGAATTTTATGAACAGGAGTTCACACATCGTAATGATATATTTTACTAAAATAAAACGATTAAAATAATTCTTTAAAGGCCTGCAATCCCGTTTTTAACCGGATTTCCGATAATTTGAAGAGATTTTAATAAATTAGCAATATTAATTTTTCTAAGTTCATTTCTGTATAGGTATGTGCTATTTGGGTGGGTACATACCTACTTACAAATGTCATGCAATTAGCACAAAATTGTTTTTTCTAAGCTCTTTCTATTATTTTTAGGTTATTATTTTTATCAAGAGTTATAGACCCTTTAAATGTCATAACGTGGTAGGTAATTATTAAAAATACTAATTTCGGTCATGTGTCTGTAACTCCGGTTCAATAAACTCTACAACTTTTCCTAATTAATTTGATTTTAGAAATTTAAAATGATTTGGGAACAATTCAGACAAGCGATAAAGTAGGTACCCACCAAAAATATTTTACTTAAATTAATTAATTAATAATTCTATATTTGACGGCCGGCATAGTCCAGTGGTAACGCATTGGACTGCCATTCCGAAGGTCGCGGGTTCGAACCCGGCGTGCGCAAATAAATTTTATTTGATTGATTTGTGTTATTTCACAATTAATTAATTAAAATAATATATAGTATATTTGCGGCACGTTCCAGAGTGGAAGATACTACCAGTATCGCCCTGGTGTAAGACCACCATTCAGAATTGAAACGTTGCTCCAAATGGCTTTAGCCGTGTTTAGTGACTAGATCTGAATAGCCAGGTACTTCCCCACCTTCCTCTTTCCCTTCCCCACTTACCTTCAGCCTCACAACATCCCCCAATTGGGGATGCCATAGTCTCACTGGCTCCAGACGGGAGCAGTTGGGACTCTTGTGAGGTATTCACTATAAAAATAAAATAAAATATTTGTAATGTGTAGATATTTATTTTGTTTAAATTTGTAACAGATGTCACAATTTTCAAGTTTGCTAACGGTGTTCATTCGAAAGGTATCTAAATGTATGAAGGTCTACCACGGACGATCGATAAATCACTACGTCAATACGATATTGAGAAAATCCATCACCTGTGGTCAGTAAGCGATATTTGCGAACACGGTCAGAACATGATTCCGACAGTCGGTTGATAAAGGACACTGCTTTTAGTACGGCCTCCAATGTGTCGGATAAGCCATCAAAATGCACAACTTTTTGGATAATGTCATTCTTTATGCAAAGTAACTGATTTATTAATGAATGGAGATGAACTAACTAAGCTCTTAGAAGTGAAAGAAATTGAATACATAATCCACATAAGTAAATAATTCATCTAAGACAAGATCAGTTAATTCCTTTGCATCTTGAAGAAACATAAGTTGTTAGTTTTGACTAAATACCTCATGAACTAATTAACACCCTTCTTAATGGAAAAATGTGCATACCGTCTGTCAATGTATATTAAATTTGCTATTTTAATTGGACATTATAAATTTATTAGTAATATTTGTTAGGAAAATCAAATTCATAAAAAATACCTCAAATGTTGCCAGCGTATGTCGATTTCTAATTTATTACATTATCAATATCGGTCTAGCTATAAACAGCGCGACCGTGCTCGGGAAATCGGTATAAAAGTAGATGTGGATTCCACTGTACCAGACCCTCTCCAGAATAACGACGTTTGAATGGCAATCATCCTGAAACCAATATATTATTTTATAAATACTTAACAGCTTTAAAACCCTGCAAATAAAATAGCCTGTGATTTTTCTAGTACCTACCTACTTACTACTTACTGATGTGATGACATGGGAGTCCTGATTAAATTCTCTTAGGTAGGTACCATCTCGGTTTTTCGTTATCATTAGTAATTAGAAGCAGTGGAATAATAATAAGCCGATTAACGTAAGTAGAATAAAATATGTAATTATATTGTAATTTATTGTAATTTTGACCGGTCAGTGGTTGAGTGGGCATAGCGCTTGGGTCTCACCCGAGCGTCGCGTGTTCGATTCCTCGGCTGGCTAAGTCCTCCATCACAACACAAGCAACATTTTAGGCTTTCTGTGGTGGTAGTAGGAGATTTTCAAACATTGTTGGGTTATTCGTAACCCGGGAATGTTTGTCTTTCTTTTAAAAAAATAAAAATAAATAAATAAATAAATAAATAAAAATAATTTCCAGAAAGTTAATATAACTCCATCTGTCGGGCAAGTTGGAATTAACCCCTCGAATTAGTATTTTTATGATCCTGTAATGTTTAGTTAGACAAGCCGTGAATGTGATGAAAATAATTATCACGTGGCGTCTACATTGTAGGGGGATTGCTCTAGCAACTTTTGCAGGGATCGTTATGTCTGGCGATTTGATCAGGTTAAATTTACATGATTAAACAGAGAAATAATAAAACAGAACGTTATGTCTCTCAGGGCCTGTGTCATCTTTGAGGATGCTGTGAACATTGTACGGAGAAAAATCAATTACATAGCCGCTATGTGAGGTTGTTATCAGTTTTGGAAACATAAAAAACATGTTTTTATTATGTGAGCATGTATTCAAGAGGGAAGGGGTAGTCAAATAACTGGCGTTCAAATAATACAAACGGACACCGAGAAAATTGAGTATTGCTAATTTATTAATAATCTCTACAAATTATTTGTAATAACTTAAGTGTTTGACAAAAATGGCAGTTAAAATCGAGTGTAAATGAAAAAAGCAGAAGTTCATTGGATCAGAGATGAAAGGAAGCCTTATTTTATGATGATGTTGCTTTCTTTTGATGATTTATTTATTTATTTCACGCATATTAAGGTTTTTACACACATATATAAATAAAAAATATTTACGAAATTATACACGAAAATAGTGCAGGAAACGACTATTTAAAACAATTGTAGAAAAATAAATATAAAGCCAAAATATAAAAAATCCAAAATATTTTGTTCTGTTTCAGTTGACAAAATTATTATGTGTTAGTCAAATTAAATACCTTTATTAAAATATTCCACTACTTGATGAAAAAAACTTCAATAGGGTATGCTTAAATATTGAAATTGGTGTATTAAATATATCAACAACATCGTAGTATTTGTTTCCTAGCTGTTGAATCCGTCGCATAGGAGTGTAATATTGGGACGTTGATATAGAATTGCTACAATAATATGGTAGGTACTGTCTTGTAACCGACCTGCTTATAGTATGAAAAGAGATTACATATAATAAATCAAACATTGAATTAATGATATACAAACAGGTTCAATCGGAAAAAATTCTACGGTCAGATAATTTTATTAAATTTAATGAACAAAGTACGTTATCGTAATTAAGGTTTTCTCTAAGACTGCCCATTTTAAAATTTACTTATCTTAAAAATTTATTTTGGATTCTTTCAATCGCAAGTGAATGAACCTCATAATTTGGGGACCAAACCGTGGAATTGTATTCTATGATGTTAGTTTCTTGAAAATTCTCATCTTATGGATCACTTAAAGTTTGTAGGTGTACACCTCATAATCACAATGCATGATATATTTCCACTACACGCTTTCTGTTTGAATTCACAACACTACAATTTTGAATTTGGGGATGCAATTCACTCAATTTGGGAGGTGGGTATGGATACCGCCGCCACGGGAACCATTTATTGGTTAACCAACACCTCTGTTATAGGTCACCTCAAGTGGTTCGATACGTTTGGTAACTTAGCAGGAGTGCCCGAGTTCATGGGGTGAGGTTTGTCTAAGTCTTGGAGGCGAATACATCTGCCTACCAATTGGGTGGCGGATCAGATCGGAAGATACTGGTTGAGAGAGATCTTTGGACCTCTCTATTTATATATTTATTTAAGAAAAACAACAGATTTGTTTACAACTATAAATAATAAACATATAAACAAACGAAATAAAATATTGTGAAATATTTTCAAATAAACATCTAATTATAGCAAAAATACTAATGGTCTTTCTTGGAAGTGGGATGTCTGTCACTTCTGGACCCAGAACTTTTCTCCTTTCTTTCCTAAAAAAGACTCTCCATAAGCATCCTCAAAGATGAAAAAGATTCTCCCCGAAGATAATGAATTAACTATCCCGCAGCCAAGTAGGGGAGTAGGTAGTACCCAAAATTACTATCCTCCTTATATTAGCTTAAATACTTGACTTATCCGTTTGGTATTTTACATAATTCTGCGCAAATACGTAAGTTACCACTAACCCGTTAACCGGGCGGGACGTATAAATACGTCAAACGTAAACAGTATCGGGTACGGGTAGGACGTATGAATACGTCCTCGAAATATATTTTGCGCCTTGGAACGAGCGGGACGTATATTTCCGAGCATATCACACGGAAATTGAGTTTTTAATTTTTACAAGTTTTAATTTTTTAAACTCAATGTTTCTCTTTTATCTGTGTGATTTTATTTATTGTTCTGTAATTATAACCTTTTTTATATTTTTTGTAATCTTTATAATTGTTTGTAAATATTCTATTTTTTTAATTCGATGTTTTCACTTTTTTGATGCATAAATAAAAAAAAATAAAAAAATGAAATTACGTCCACCGGGCGTGACGTACGAATACGTCCTAGTGGAGGAGTTCGCGCCCGTTATATGCTGCGTAATTCAAAACTGAACTCCCAGGTTAACAGGTTAATAATTGACTGAATAATTGGGATTTCTATTGTTTAAAAGCAAATAAGACAGAAAAATGCATGAGGTTGTCGGAAGACCCAACTTGGTTACAAACGTTTTGTTTGGCATCTTGGCGTGTTAAGAGTTAAAAAAGTGATTTAATTGCGTTTTCACGAATTTCAAGAATGAAAACAAAATGAATGTATTGTGACATCACTGACGAAGGTTTTCTTTCTTCCCAGGGGAAAGAAGGAAGAAAGGAAATTACAATTTAAACAGGACATTGGGATATGGAAGAGTCTCAAAACTGTTTCAAAATTAAACACCAAGGGAATCGTCAAATTATATAAGAAAAGGGTTTCTCCGACGCTAATGTGCGGATCTCGAGACCAATTAAAAATGAATTGACTTTTTTAGCAAATTGAACCGGCATTTCTCGATTTGAAATCAAATGCGAATACCGCAAAGCTAAGCATCTAGGAAAATGGTTATCGACCACTGAAAAAGCACACAGACAGATAGATAATATAAGTACACGAATGCGTAGAGGCGCGGTCACATTCAATTGGCCGTCATTACTTCAGACGAGGGTGATAATATGCTAATAAGCGTTGATAAATTTGTTTCGTTAGAATCAACTATGCATTATTTATAATTTATGCTACGTTCGGTTTCGCCTTGGAGTTGGAACATTAATTAAATTATACCCACATGATGTACACATAAATAAAATTTTCTTTTTCTATCCCTCTCTCAGATCTTTTCCATCTATTTAAATATGTAGGTACCCACCTACGAATCAAATATTAAATGGCAACGTGCTAGCAACCCTTAAATGCATTTAGAACTACAAAGTACCACTATATTATCGTCTACGAATTTATTTGAAGATACACTCAGTATCGCCTTGGTGTAAGACCACCATTTAGAATTAAAACGTGGCTTGAAATGGCTTTGGCTGTATTTGGTGATCAGATCTGAATAGCCTGGTAATTCCTCACCTTACTCTTCTCCACTGCCATAGGGATGCCATAGATTACACTATTTTTGTTGGGAGCAGTTGGGACTCTTGTGCGGATTCCACTTGCCCTGGGAATGTAGGTTTTTATAGGATATTACAAAACAAATGTGCACTATGGAGGTCACCTTAAATAAATTGATTTCCATAACTTAGGGTCGGATTCCTAAATTTAGTCGGAGTTTTTAAATTATTATTTTTTACCATTGCAGCACCATAAATAACATTCACATAAACATTGAAAATAACGACCAGCTATAAATTATGAAAAGAAAATCATTTTCTTACTTTTTTCCAGGAAAGATGGTGTTTTTTTAATAACATAATGGTTTGCCGTTTCCGATTTGGCGCCTTTTTTCTTAATTTATCGCTTCCGGTGGCGGGCAGTAATTCCGTATTTCCGCTTCCCGTATTTGTGAAATGGAGGCAACCGGATGAAGCGCCATCTTGGATTTTTTCCCGCCGATTTACAATAATTTTGATAGGAAATTGGATTTATCACCAATTACTTAACTCAAAAAACGAATAACTATAACTACACAAAATTTAACCAAATTTCTACTCTCTATACCAATATTCCTCAATGATTATTGAACAGAATGTTCCTAAAAGTGTGATGTAATTTATAAAGACTTTTCAAATCACATGACTCAGACTGGCTAATGAAGTGATTAACGATCTTATTTATAAAAAATCACTCCACAACCTTTAAACGGAATTTTTCGGCGCATTGTACAAAGATTGTAAAATGTTTATTCAGAATTATTACTAATAAAAAATGTCTCGCAACATTGCATTTTCCTCGCGAATGACTATGTTTATTTATTTATATATACGCCTAAAAAGGCTTTTACATAGAAGTGATACATGATGCAGTGTACATAGGAGAATATCTGTATTATGCAGGAAATACTGACTAAATGGATGTAATCCATTGTAAAGAAGGTACAAAATACGCAATTGTAAAATTGTGATTACAAGTATATTGAGAAAAGAGTGTTGTTTGTCATGTGTGATTAAAATCGTATTTTTAATAATAATTTCAATTCTAATGACCAATTCACTATTATATTATAAATTTACTATTGTTTGTGTTTTATTATGTCTTTTTTGATCCATTAATAAAGTCATATTGTAAATAATATAGTTTCGTCGGTACAATATATTTTTGAATTGACCTTTCCCGCTTGAATTCAGTAAAACTTTCATGAAAATTATATTTTTTAATAACATAAATGCCTTTGGCATGTGTAAAAAAAGTTTAAAAAACATATAGATGGAAAAATGGATCCAAAATTTCTGATTAGTTGGTTATTCTCTGGGAATTGTTATTATAAAATTAAATCGTTTTTAATTCTATGAACGAGATAAAAACTGAAATGACAGTTATCTTGCAAAATCCTTGAATGAAAGTATTGTGTTCTTTGATTTTTTTTCCATTTTCATATTTGAAACTAAAATAATGCAATTACATTAATTAATTAATTATATTTCAAATACAAAAATCTAAAAGGTAATTTAATCTTGTTTCTAAAATAATATTAATTTTTACGACATCTTATGTATCTTTCCATGAACTATTTTACGTTTCAATTAACAATGTATATATCTCATGTATATTTCCATGAACTATTTTACGTTTCAATTAACAATGTATATATCTTATGTGTCTTTCCATGACTATTTTACCTTTCAATTAACAATCTATATATCTTATGTATCTTTCCATGAACTATTCAACGTTTCAATTAACAATGTATATATCTTATGTATCTTTCCATGAACTATTCAACGTTTCAATTAACAATGTATATATCTTATGTATCTTTCCATGAACTATTCAACGTTTCAATTAACAATGTATATATCTTATGTATCTTTCCATGACTATTTTACGTTTCAATTAACAATGTATATATCTTATGTATCTTTCCATGACTATTTTACGTTTCAATTAACAATGTATATATCTTATGTATCTTTCCATGACTATTTTACGTTTCAATTAACAATGTATATATCTTATGTATCTTTCCATGAACTATTTTACGTCAGTTTCTATTTTACGTTTCAATTAGTAAGGTTTTCACTTTGACGGTCGTTTATCAATTGAATTAAATTGTAAGACCGAAAATGTTCAAGAAAGACTATCTATATTTAAAAAAATGTGATCGGTTTCCCCAGAAGTATGGTCAAATTGACCTTATTTCATTCACGCCAACATCATACTTCTATCATTACCTATATGTTAAATTAAAACCGATCTGCCAAGCAAATCCATGTATGAATTCTGCGCTTTATAATTTATTTTTAACTCTATTGCGCTAATTTTGTCATTTTACCCATATGAAAATACAACAGAAAAATCGTCGCCTTTATTGGGGTTGATATCTCATGATTATTAATCAATACATAACGGCTTTAAAGCCCATTTTCTAAATCATAATAAGGACCTCATCTATTCCTATGATGCTTAAAATATTTAGATTTGTAGGTTAACTTTTTTGAAGTATAATAAATACGAAATACCTCGAATTAGGCAGGTAATTTTTTATTCAAATCCAAATGGCGTCAAGGAGGTGCTCGAACTCACAAGGATTCAATAATTCACGCCACGGAAGTGAGGTGTTGTGTTAAAAAATAAACTAACGAAGTTTTTTTGACCAAATAGTAATAAATGTAAAGGTAAAATTACAACACCCTTCTGATTCTTGATGAAGTTCATTGTCTACCTGTATTCACTTTTCAACGAAGAAAATTTGTAGATTGAAATGAGTTTATATTTCGGCTTTGGATCAGGAAAGATGGATTCGGATATCATTATCATCATCTGCACTACAACCAGAATAATAAATACTCTCATTATTGCCCTGGTGAAAGACCAGCATTTAGAATCGAAACGATTCAAGATTTTTTAAAAACATTATCTCCATGCTGTTTGAAGTGTAATTTTAAGGAGTAGGTAAAATAAGTAGGTAAGTGATGTGTGGCACAGTTGTTGGTTCCCGGGATGGGGTGGCGGTACCGATACCAGCCTCAAAGTTGATGGCCTTAACGGTGTTTATTTAACCGATCTGAATAGCCTGGTACTTCCTGACCTTCTTCTTCCCTATTCCTTTCCCCTCCCTACTAAATTCAGCCTAACAACGTACCTTAAATAAGCAGGGCCGGCTCTGAATAAACGACGCCTGGCGCTAGTGAAAACCTCTACCTATTAGGTGTTAGGTATTATCGGTGCCTTGGTGCCTTGGGTTCTTTGGCACCTTGGCAAGTCGGCGCCCGGAGTGAAATACTCCAATTGAAACTGCACAGGGCAGGCCCTGCAATTGGGGATGCGACGTACCAGCTCGCAGCGTTCCAACCTTGCAACGTGTCCTGCCAAGCGGACTTGTCCCAGATTTATTACCTTGATATTGACGACTCTTCAAACAATACCGTTATAAATAGATTCCACACTATTTGTAACTCCTATGCTATGTTAGCTGATGTTTTTAATATGCCTCGTTTGAAGTATAAAGCTATAATAATTAAAAATTGAAGCAGTGCATATTTTAACGTGATCGCTGCATAACAGGCTTGTTTTTGTTTCTTCTTCATTTCTTTCAATAACTTTGTGCTAGTATATTTATTTCTTGTTTAGTCATAAATATGATCTTATTTTTTTTCCTTTTTTATAGGCAATCATATCATGGTGTTAACATAAAACAAATTAGAACTTATAAAATTTACAACAATACAATGATATACATATGTATGTAGTAAAACTAATAATAATATAAAAACCAAATAATGATATGAAAACAATAATAACGGATTTGGGTGTGTCGGTATTGAAATGCAAATCCGAAGACGTCATGTTGTATAACAGCCGACTCTAAATCTGCTTTTCCTGTCCTTCTATTGTACTTTGACTGTCAATAACTATCATAATACGTAAATGGCACTTATGCTTTTAATTCTAAATAAATAAGTGAATTAGTAAGCAAAATTGTGCTTGAATAACTACCTAAATACACACCAAACACCATGTGAACACCTTCGTAACCTTCACTGGCTCAAGTGCCCTGAAAGAATCCAGTACAAACTGTGCTGGATGGTGTTTAAATCCATCAATGTAATGGCCCCACCCTACATCTCTGAACTATGCGTCCCGGAAAACACTAGTCTGAGGCAGTCAACTCTTAGATCAGCAACATCATCAGCTGTAGGCAGACTGATGGAACCTAAGCGCAAGCCAAATACTAAGTTTGGTGATCGCGCTTTCGGAGTATCTGGGCCGAAGTCTTGGAATAAACTCCCTCCGGAACTAAGATCCATCACAAGTCCAAAAGAATTCAGGTCTAAACTAAAAACTTACCACATTTATAACTTATCACATTTATATACTTTCTCTTTCTTTACTGTTTACTTAATAATCTTCCTCTGTATTATATTTTAGTTTATATTTGTACTGTCCTGATGAAGGTTGAGTTCAACCGAAACCGGTCGACGTAGGTATATAAATTTGATAAAGTGGTTTAAAACAAAGATATTCTTTCATTTGTGTAAAAACTTACCTTTTTAAGCTTTCATACCCTTAAATTACATATACCATTCCTGAGAGAAACTCCAGCTATATACAATTTTCTAATTATGTCCTAAATCCTGTATCTAAATTTCGCTTATAAACAATTAGATAATTTTAATTAAGTGTTAATCTCAAGTGACCTACCAGGTAAGTATTGTACTGTATATTATCTCCATATATAGTTAGTAATAACATAGATCACTGTAGAAATGTATTATAAATTTGTACAGCGCCCTTGAGGTGATTTTGCACAAAAACGGCGTTATACAAGTCATCTAATTATGATTATTATTTAACATGTTTAATGGCGTTCTATTCTCCTTTCCTACCTTCACTGCAGAGAAACTGCGCTTTGCTGCATCAGTAATTTTCTCTGAGAAAAGTCATTACCTTATCGTGTAATTAAGATCCCAGGCAAGTTGGTATTCTGGCGCATTAAATGCTTAAATGATTTCAGGCATCAATTCTGAGAAATATTTGTGTAATTTGACCGTGCACGTGAAAAAGTTAGAAAAAAGCTTTCATTAACTAACCCGCCTGCAAAACTGCGGCCCCGCCAAAGACGTGGTGGTAGGACAAGTAGCTGAAACAATGATGTAGTATTAACTAGTAGAAGATGTTGTACAATGCAGTAGAACAAAACTAGAAACAATCATTTTTCAAACACCAAGGACAAATTGTCTCACAGTACTTGGATATAAAAAAAAGCTTCAATAGGTTTGTCACAGATCTTGAATTTAACGAACTAACGAGGATGGACCGCCAAACAACTCGGTCCTGGCACAAACTTTTTGCCTCATTCACATTCATACATACCTACTCTTCTATTATTCTAACTCTTTACATGGCCCGATACGAGTATCTCATTCACTTGATCATGCCATTTCTTCCTCTGGCGTCCCTGACTTCTGCTACCATTAATTTGCATTTGCATCATGTATCCTCCTTACACTCCTTTCTTCGCTCTAAATGTCCAAACCATCTAAGCGTCCCTTTCTTAATCTTACTCACTATGCTTACATTAGCCTTCCACTCTTTGCGGATCTCCGCATTTCTCATATATGATCTCATTTCAACAGCATTCAATCTACTTTCATCCTTTCTCTGCTAGTTACATGCCTCACTTCCATACATCAGGGTAGGTACCAGCACTTCATTGTGGACTGCTAACTTCGCTTCTTTGGACACTTTTGACCAACTGCGTTCAGTCCTCCATTCATGGAGTTAACTGCATTTACCCTTCTTACTTACTGCGAAATTTGATGAATTATTCAAATTGGAATTTTTTATTTATGAAATGTATTTTTGATTTAGTGAACATAATTGCTGCAAATAGTCAATAACTTTGTACACATTAAGCAGACAAGGGCATCATAAAATGTTTGAAATCAATTTCATGGAATTAATAGTGTATTTGGGCCCTATCGTTAAAGGATCAGATAGATCCTTTATGGCATCACTGTTTCCTATATTATTGTTATTAGCGTTTAACTAACAATTAAGCAATTGATTGTTCGCTTGTAGTAATCGATTGTCAATGATTGGCACATGAGTTTAACAGATCGGTTGTAGTACGATTTGCCGGCTTCTGTGTTTTCACCGCAAGACGAATGTTCACTCCTTCCTCTCCTCAAAAAGATCATCCACACAGCATACCCAAATATGACATAGGCCACGACGGAAATTATTTTCCTCAGGACCTCCCGCGTGAAGAAAATGGCCACTACAGGAAGATCCACGGATAAGACACATTTGGTTAGGTTTTTCAAAATACTAATGAGAAATTAGAAGCAAGAAAAACAATGTAGTTTTCTTAATCGACAAAATCTCAATACTCAATTGTAAAAATGCTGAGCATGTAGCACAACTTGTTTAGGAAAGAGAATCAAACGTCGTAATTTTCTTAGCCTAATGTGTAGTTTTTGTTGAATTAATGTTATTTATAAGATTTCTTAGTTACGCTGTATCCTCGGCAGTTTGTGGTTGTAAATTTAACGGAATAAGTAATAGAACGCCATTGCCTAACTAATAATTCCTGTAATAAATCCACAAAGCGCGGGAAACGGCACGAATCTCGTGATACAAGGTAATAAAGGCGCGAAAATGTGACGGATATTTCAAGATGGCGGGTGACGTCTGCAAAACCAGTGGAGTTGTGGGACTTCAAATAGGTTCAAATACATTATTCACTAAAATCAAACAAATCATATCTGTCCTGATGACGGACACTGCTGTAACGCTTTCCGAAATGTCAGCTAATTAAGGAAGAAGCACAACAGGGCATAATTCTCTCAATATTAGTCACGATAATAATTTTCGACGTGAAAATTTCAAATCATCAAAGCACAATCCATTTAAATTTCAATGGAAAGCAGCACTTCCATCCGATTACCAGTCTGTGAAGGTTCTGGTCCCTTAAACCCCGGAATTCGAACATTTGAACAAAATAAAAGTTATTTTTGAAGTAAGTATTTACACATTTAAAGAGCCAAAACTGTAATAATATGAATTTCACTTAACAGAAAAATATCGAAAATATGCTGCGAAAATTATTAAAAGCTTATTTTGTTCTGTTATTTAAGGCGATGCACTACGTCGTGTAGTATTTCTGTGGCTTGACTTCAGTTAACTTGTATGTTTATATCTATCATTGTATATTATATAAAAGCTGTTTGTTTCTTACAAAATAAATAAATAAATAAAATATTTTAAATTGAACCGCCATCAATAACAACCCTTACGTAAATGGCGATAAGGTTTAAATTCCGGCTTAACACCATCCGCCTGTTTTGATTTATGCAAGAAAAAAATATGGCCAAAAAGTGCCTTTTATTTTATTTTGTGGATGTTCAGGCATAAATATTTAAATTTTTTTCAATCATTTTATAAATAAATTAATTAGCCACATTATACAATAAAATCATGACCGAAAATGGGTTCATAAGTAGGAGATTTTGAACTTTAAAGCAGTTTTCATAGGCCTTTACATTATTTTTTTCTTGGCTTATAAAAAGACTTATCTAAAAAATACTCGATTATTTCAAAGGCCAAGATGTATTCTACTCGCAGTATTTAATTAAAGCATCTGAAACATTTTTAGGCGACCAAATTTTCAAACCAAAAACAAATAATTTTGCATTACTACGTATTACAAAAAATTACAGCATATTTTTAAATGCACCTTTTTGTCATTTGTCGATTTGTGTGAAGTGTCTTATTTGCTTTATTTGAAACGAGTCGTGTTTTTTTAAATATTTTCACAAATTTCGCTCAAATATTATCGCGCATTCGTAACATTCCGTCTTGACCGTCCGACTTGACCTGATCTTTACTAACACGCCTAGCGTTTGTGTTAGTGAAGCTTCTGACTCATTACTACCAATAGATAAATATCACCCACCACTCGATATCAACTACACTATTCCTTTCAAAAATTTTACCTTAAAATCAACGGTTACATACCACTACAAATTTAACAAAGGTGACTATACTAGCATGAACAGATATCTCGCCCAAACTGACTGGACATTTCTTGAATCGAACATCAATATTAACGATGCTACATTTAAATTCAACGAATGTATAACTCATGCCATAGACTTATTTGTACCTAAGGGAACTTATTCCCAGCCTAAGTTTCCCATTTGGTTCAGCATGAAACTAAAGAAGTTGATAATCGACAAAAAGAAAATACACAAATTATTCAAATGTACGAACAACTTGGCGCATTACCATAAATTTTCTCAGCTAAGAGAACTATGCAAAATCGAATCTGTTAGGTGCTATAAATCCTACATCGAACTCACTGAGACACAATTAAATCTTAACCCTAAACAATTCTGGAAATTTGTTAAACAAAAAAGTACTAATGATAATGATCTCCCTCCAAGTATGTTCTTTCATGAAAATCATGCTACCAACGGTCTCGACATTGCTAACCTTTTCGCTGAACACTTCTCTTCCGTCTATTCTGGTACCTCGTGCACTATCCCTCCACTCAACTATACTAATACTATTGATTTAAATAATTGCCAAATCACACTTATAGATGTCTTTAACTCCTTAAAAAATCTCCCCAGCAAAACAAGCACTGGTCCTGATGATATTCCAGAAATATTACTGAAGGAATGTAAATTTACTATATCTAAGCCAATTTGTTTGTTATATAACTTGTCATTATCATCTGCCACTTTTCCAGACTTCTGGAAAGTTTCTTATATCAGACCTATTTTCAAATCAGGTAATAAATCGAACGTGGAAAACTATAGACCCATATCGATATTATCCCATATTCCTAAAATATTTGAATCAATAATCACGAAGAAAATCACACCTATCTTTAAAAATGTACTGATCGAGGAACAGCATGGATTTAGATCTGCTAAATCTACTACTACTAACTTACTATCCTTTACCAATTCCATCGTCAATGGTCTAGAAGATAACTCACAAATAGATGTTCTATATACCGACTTCTCTAAAGCTTTCGACAAAGTAAACCACTCAATCCTTATGGCCAAACTATATGCTATCGGTATTAGAAACCCCTTGCTATCATTCTTTAATTCTTATTTAAGCAATAGAAAACAAAGAGTTAAATTAAACAACTTTGTGTCTACTATTATTGAAGTAACGTCCGGCGTACCTCAAGGAGCACATCTAGCACCGCTTCTTTTTAACTTGTTTATAAACGACATTATTAGTATTTTTTCTCATACACGCTTTTGGCTTTTTGCTGATGACAATAAGATTCTAAAGATAATAAAAAATCACGATGACTGCCTTATTTTCCAATCGAATATCGACTCTTTCAATGATTGGTGTAAAATTAATTGCTTGAAACTAAATGTCGATAAATGCAAAATTATGTCCTTCTATAGATCAAAAAAACCGATTGTCTTCGAATACAAACTTAATAATATTTGCTTAGCAACTGTTACATCTATTAAAGACCTTGGTGTCTCTCTTGATAGCAAGCTTTCTTTTCGGGATCACATAACTACAATCGTTAATAAATCGCTCAAACTACTTGGTTTCATCACTAGAATCACTTCGGACTTCAAAAACGTAAATACCCTTAGAACTCTTTACTGCTCCTTGGTTCGCCCCCATCTTGAATATGCTTGTGTTATTTGGTCTCCTTTTTATGCTGTCCACATTCGACGCATTGAATCTGTTCAACATCGGTTCTTAAGAGGGATTGCTAGGAGGCTAGGTTTAGAAAAAGGCAAATACTCATATGATGAAATTGAACTAACTCTAAACCTCTCTACTTTGGAAGTCCGTCGGGAAAGAAATGACCTCATTTGCTTCTTCAAAATTATAAATGGTATTATTGATTCACCTACTCTACTGCAACTCATTCCCTTCAATATCCCCTCGCAAAGACTCAGAAATAATGAACTGCTCTTCCTCAACCATCATTCGACAAATTATGGATTTTATTCACCATTGTCCAGAATGTGTAGACTGGTCAACTCAAGTCAAAACCTTAACTTTTTTGGGATAAGTCTAAATGATTTTTGCCAGTCGCTAAAAAAGTGACGGAATATTATAAGTGTCCTGTGGTCCTGACCCACGGCGTATTTTTGACTTGATTCGACATGTCACTTTATTTTTTTATATTATATCTACCATATGTCTTTGCTTTCATGTACCTTTGTCTACTCCTATATTTTTCATTTTACTTTATTCGTGTTATTATTTTGTAATTTGGACGATGTCCGTTAATAAATAAATAAATAAATAAATAAATAAATAAACATTCCTATTTACATATCTCGGTTTCAAACCATCTACTTCTTCTTTTTGAACGCTAACTACGGAGCCTAAAAGTTAACCCAGTGTTTCACTGAAGAGCTATTTGTGAAAATCTTAGTTTAGTGTTCAATTGCCCACAAGTTCACTGGACTTTAATCTTCCGGTGGTCACGTGACGAGAAAAGGCGGGAAGGAACAGTATCCGGAAGTCCGGCGCGCGTTTGTCTTCATTAGCGCGCGTTTCTCCGATTGACGCGCCTCTAAAGGCGACTAGCCCCGAACTGCGGGTTTCCCGGGCCCGGGCGAGCAGTGGCGCGTGCTGAGCGGCCGTTTGGGGCCGAATTAATAACGAAAACCCTCCAAGATTGGCTAATAATGGGTCTAATTCATTAATTCATGGGAGAGTTTGGGGTTCGTGGCTTTTTGGAGGTGAAATTTATGATATAATTTATGAAAAATGGGAAAATTAGGGACGTATTGTATATATACTGCAAAACACATACATATATAGGTACAGAATATCCCTTGGACCCCACCTCCACCACTAACAGATAATAATAATAATAATTGGATAATTTGTAGAGCGCCGTTTTTGTGAAAAATCACCTCAAGGGCGCTGTACAATTTATTTCCTAGGGTCTACATTTGTTATTTAGAAAAGATACCAAAACATACTTACCTGGCAAGTCACTTCCAACAAACACACTTATATTAAAAAGTTTATGCTTATAAAAGATAGAACTGCACGCAGAGGACAATATATCAAAAAACACTGGTCGTCGCATGATCTTAAGTCTGCTATAGTTTTTATTTTAATTTAAATGTATTTTAACTGTCTTAAAAGCCTACAAATTGTTAGTTGTTATCATTTTTATTTATTTATTTTTATTTATTATTTTTATTTATTTTATTTTATTTTTAGTATTTTTTACATGTTGTTAATTTAAATTTAAATTGCCGTCAACTGTGAAAGTGGAGGTTTCTGAAATTATGGATACGACTGTCTGAAAAGGTGCGTTTTAAGTTTAGACCTAAATTCTGTCGAGTCTGCGATCATTCTCAAATCATGTGGCAGTCCATTCCAGGCTTTAGGTCCTGACACGGCAAAAGCACGCTCACCGAACTTAGTATCTGGTGTGCGCTTTGGTTCCTTCAACCTTCCGATAGCTGATGACGTTGCTGACCTAAGGGTTGACTGTCGGGAGTTGGAATCTTCTGGAATACACAATTCTGATAAATAAGCCGGAGCCATTCCGTTAAGTGACTTAAATACCATCCAGCATACCTTGAACTGGATTCTTTCAGGACATTTGAGCCAGTGCAGATTTTTGAGATGCTCTGAAATGTGGGAGTATTTAGATACTCCGGTGATAAGCCTTGCCGCGGCGTTGAAAACGGATTGTAATTTGTTGATTTGACATTTAGGGAGACTTGCATATATTCCGTTGCAATAATCTAGACGTGAAACAACATAGGAATTGACTAGCAATTTAGTCGCCTCTGTTGGCAGGTTTCTCCGCACTGCTTTAATTTGCCTTAATTGAAAGAACCCCGTGCTTACAGTTCTGTTCACCTGAGTTTTAAGGGAAAAATTAGCGTCCAGATTGACACCCAGTAATTTGATGCACGTTTTTGGAGTGATGTCACTTCCGGAAATGGTTATTGGGGAGTTTTCAATGTTATGCTGACGTCTACTTATTGCGATAACTTATATTAAAACACAAATAACTTTGTTTCCATCACTTATATACAGAGATGTGCTTTATTTCAAATAAATCCATTTCAAATGGAAATGCAAAATGCAAAATGGGTATTTTCCATTTTGCATTTTAAATGCTTTTCTCAATGCATTTTCCATTTTAAATGCTTTTTTGCAACATTCTTCCTACTATCTCCACTCATTTTTTTTCATAAGCCCCAAATATCAGTCGGTCCTCAACCTCGCTATGAGAGATAATTTACATTTGTCCAGTTGCTCCCTGGTAGGAGCCCTGGCAATTGAGTGATACCATTACAAACAATACTGATTCAAATACTGAACATGGGGCCATAATGCTGTAATATTAAATGTTAGATAGCAGTTTCTATGTTTTTACGTTGGCAGCATTAGTCCCGCGCAAATTTTTTGTGGTTTCATAATCTGTAGTCGTGGTGTTTTTGAATTTACCATCATGTAATATGTTTGTTCTACATTGATGTCCATTATTAAATGACAAAATTATTTAAAAATTCTATAATTATTTTAATTGTTTGACCTGAGAAACAATTTTGCATTTTCAATGCATTTTGAAAGTAGGTATTTTGCATTTTGCATTTGAAATGCTTTTCTAAAAACCATTTTGCATTTTCAAATGGAAAAGTTTTGACCCATTTCCATTTTGCGTTTCAAATGGTTTTGGGTACCCATTTTGCACATCTTTGCTTATATATGACCTCTACATGTTTCATGAACAAAGTTCACCTCATCAGGAGTAAGTGAACTTTCAGGTAAACTTTGTTTATGAAACATGTAGAGGTTAGTGATGTAAACAAAGTTATTTGTGTTTTAATAATATATAATAAATAATGCCATCACAAAGTGATAAGCTTTCACAAGAAATTTTCTTCGAAAAATTAACAGAAAACTGTGTAATAAGCAGATCGACCGTGGTTAGGTAAAATAAAAACTGTACAGCAGACGACGACTAAAGCTAATCAAAAATCTTTGTAAGTTTATTCTTGGTATACCTTATACCTATTGTAGGTAATAGGCATTAATATCGCTTGACAAACTGAGTTTAGAAACGTTCGATTTCAAGCACAAAACTGGTTTTTATTTATTTTGTAAGTAATTTTATGAGAAAGCAACAAATTTAATTAAGTGAAACTGTCACAGAAAATCTTAGCTATAGTTTTTTAAAAGTTGTTTCCTTTACGCGTTCATACATTTCTATTGAAAAAAAAATTTTTGGTAGTTTACATTTATATTTTTTATTGAGTAATTTATTATTTTATTTGTATTCTACTCGAGCGAAACGAAAGGAAAACCTTTTATAAATTTGTTCACTTGTTCGAAAAGTAAGATAGTTGCCTGCATCAACTTTGCTCCCGTCTTTATTAAGTGCTTAATCGTTGATCTCGGAGATGTCAGGTCGTTTAGCAACCGGTCAGTTGTTTATTGCGTTGTCAATTCGGTTGACAACTGGCTGTCGTCAACGGCCGTCAGACAAAGGCCCGTCATTATTGCGGCCGACAGGAGAAATATGCCGGCAGATAAGGAGGGCGGGAAGGAGATAGGACGATAACGGGTACAAGGGCTGCGAGAGAATCAAGCAAGAGGAGTGCGTCATTTATGAAGCAGATTTTGATTTGATTTTTTTTAATAATCCACTGAAAAATAGTGCCTTTTAATATAGATCAAAGGTTCTCAAACTTTAATCTCACTGCCCACTTTTCAAGTATATTTTTCGTCACCTAACCCCCCCCCCCTCACATCTCTCCTTTCAAAAAATAGTTTTTAAATTTTCATAGTTAATACCGCTGCTCTCAATTGTCTGGAGCTAGTGAGCCTATGGCATACCTATGGGTAGGTATGTTGTGAGGCTGAAGGTGGTGGGGAGGGGAAGGAGATGGGGAATATAAAGTTGGGGAAGTACCTCGCTATTCAGATCTGGTTACGTCCAACAGATTGCGCTGTTTTTTAAAAAAATCATGTTTTTACCGTGACATGTCACAGGTGACATCTATACAGGGTGTATCGGCAAGTACCCGACAAACTTTAACCAGCTATTCCTTAGCACATTTGGAGTAAAAAATGTTATGAGCACTTTGCTGTCCGGTAGCATTTTTTTTCCATTAAACCAAAAAATAAATAAAAAATCCACACTCCGTCACTGTCATTTGCATTGTTTCTCGTGTTCAACAGCTGTTATTAGCAAGTGTGTCAAAAAGTGTCCTCGCTCTTTCATACACACTAAATAATAATAGTAAAAAATGAGACGAATGGTGCCGTGCCATTTCGTTGTGATTGTAAAAGCGCGCCAACGTAGGTACGTACGTAAATTATTCAACGAAACTCGAACAAAATATTGCCAGACGGGTTTTCAAACTTTGACAAAGGATAAAACATTGGTGACATGTGGTGAAAATATGAATAATAAATTTTTTATTAAAAAAAAATGTTACCAGACAGCAAAGTGCCCATGACATTTTTTACTCCAAATGTGCTAAGGAATAGCTGGTTAAAGTTTGTCGGGTACGTGCCGATACACCCTGTATAGGTAATATAGATATATTAAAAATGAATGCAACGTTGTTTAAAAATTTCAATGCAACTGGTAAAGAACTTTTGGAAATTTAAGATTTCGAATAATATTTACCTTTTTTATTTATATAGATTATTGTTGATTCACTTTCACGTTCCTACCATTAGATCGAGATTCCTTGGTATGTATTATTGTGACAATTATACTACGGTTTCAGGCTACAATTCTGTTATAAATAGAATACACAACATAACTCTTATGCTATGTTAGCTGATGTTTTGAACATGCCTCTATTGCAGTATAAAGCTGTACCAATTAAATATTTGAGCCATGCATAATTTTTAAGAGGTCACTGCATAACATGTTCTTTGTTTTTGTTTCTTTTTTATTTCTTTCATTAATTTTTCTTTTGCTTTTTTACTTATATACCTAATCTTGTAATTTTTCTTTCCTTCTTTTGCTACATTGTAATGTGACTTTCAAGTATGATTGTCATGTATGTAAATGGCACTTGTGCCGTTAATTCAAAATATATAAATTTGTAGCTTGTAGGTACCTATCGACTATGGCAAAATGAGTATTGCTGATTTATTAAAATACTGTTAAAAACGTGATGGCAGGCCACTTCCTAATAACATATTAGTACATTAAAAATATATCCGAACACGTGTTCATGCAGCTGCGCTATAATGACTAAATGCAAAACTATTAGAGTTTTTATGAACACGTGTTAGTAAATCTGTCAATGGCCTGCAGTCCCATTTTTAACAGGAATACGAATAATTTTACAACATCTTTAATATATTAGAAATATTTCATAACAGTACGTTTTCACCGTGTACGTTGTACTTGACTGTTAATAATTATAAATATATTTGGATCGTTTGTATAGGGTCGTTTTTGTGCAAAATCTCCCCGAGGGCGCTGTACAAATATATAATACACTTCTACAATGATCTATGTTATTATTAACTATGTGTGGAGATAATATACAGTACCATACTTACCTGGTAGGTCACTTGAGATTAACACTTAGTTATCATTAACTAATTGTTTATTAGCGATATTTAGCTTCAGGATGTAGAACATAGTTGAACAATTGGACTCTCTCTCAGGAATGGTAGGTATATTTAATTTAAGGGTATGTCAGCTAAAAAAGGTAACTATTATGTTTGTTATGGCTCTTGTGACGTTAATTTTAAATGAACATGTAGCTTGAAAGAAATATATTTATATATTCAGCGTTATCGACGAATAGATATAAAATAATCCACTATTTAAAGACATTGCAGTATATTCGTTCACGTCCTTCGGAACACCGACCCATCTACTGTCTTTTCTCAAAAGACATAACAGCTTCTCATCTCCTTCTGATATAAAATAAATAAACAAATAAATAAAGGTCCCCACTCCTTCAGTTGTTGGCTACCCAACATATTTTGAAACAAATCGCAGTTTTATGGGCCCATAAATACGGCTGGCGGCCCCGTGGTTAGGTCCCACGTATCAAGATATGTGTAAGGAGTCCTGGTTCGAAACCCTAAGAAGGACTAAACATTTTAAGATTGCTATATATTGGGGAAAGTAAAACGGGGTGAATTGTAAAAAAAAGATTAACTTTTAGGTATAATTTTTCAGGTCGTGTTGTTGCAAACAACATGTCATGCTTTGACTGTGTGTATTTGTGCATATTTAGATGTAGTTACACCTACTTAAAGTTATCAGCGAAAAACGATCAAGTGTTTGCATTTGTATTTTGAATATTCCAAAAGTATAGTAAAATAAAACAAGGTAACAGTGTGTTATTTTCGTTAAAGAGTTTTCTTGCGAGAGTTCAAAGTCTAAACTATAGAAAAAATTATTAATTTTAGAATATTTATTTCTTCAACTTTTATATTTATTTTTTAACTGGTCGGTGGCCGAGTTGACATCGCGTTTGGGCATCAAAAAAAAAATCAACACAGTGGCAATTTGACACACTTTTCAGAAGTGATACAAAGTCCTTAGAAGTGTTCAAAAAATCTGGCGTTTTAACCTAATCTAACATAAAGTAATCATTTTTTTTCATCACTTTTCATGAATATATATCACTTTTAAAAAGTGACAAAATTGTGCTGTATCGAGGTAATGTAATTTAATGTAATTGTATTGTAATTATTTTTCACTACATAAGATTAGATGCTTTAATTACTTGCACCTGAGTGAATAGAAATAAAAAAAATCTGTAATTGTTATATCAAGTTTTTTTTTATTAATTAATTAACTCTCTGGTGGGCTTTTATATAATACATTATTTTACTGCATAATACAGTATCAACAGATTTTTTTTTTTTTTTTTTTTTTTTTTAAATAACAACAACAAAATAAATAACCAAAAACACAAAAAAATTAACATAATACATGGTACCTATAATTTTACAATTAGATTTACATAATACAATGAAAAGAGAAAAATAGGTAAATAAACTAGTTTTAAAAGTGCAGATTACATAAAAATAACATAGATGAATAGAAAATTTTGGTAATACGTAATTAACAATTAATTTATTCGAGATACTTCCGTTTATTAGGTATTGATTATGGAAACGAAAACTTAAAATTTATTATTGTGTCCTTATGCTACCTGAAAGCAGGATAGTTTGTATCCGAAATTGATTGACTTAAACAATGTTGAAATTTTTTTCCCGCACAGTTAGTAATTTAAAAAATTATTTAATATACCTACATTCACCTGTCTGGATATATTAACCCCATTTTACCAGTTTCTTATGTTACCTGATATTCCACCTAATGTATGAACCTTTTAGTGTTTTTTTCCTTCTTTCGATACGACATTAAAACGTAGAATAAGGTTGCTTTTCGATTGGATACATTTTTTTCAGTATTTTATTGATTTTCAACGTTTAAATACCAGAGATAAGAGGATTTTTAAGTTTTTTTTTATCAAACCAGATTCAGAAGAAGGAGAGAGACAAAGTCTGTAATAGTAATTATAAAGTATATCTAAGTGGGATTAGAATAAGTGTCTTCCAATTAATGAGCAGTGGCGATGCTCTCTTTATTTTCATTTGTACAGTAAACTCCTATTAATTATCAACCCATAAAAAACAAGTTTTTTTTTACCATGAAACCTCTATTTTTTTCCATTTTCGAACTAGTTTCACCATCTCTTGGGCCGATTGCAAAGATTTTTTTTGGTTTGACAGACTATTGAACCTTACTCCCCAGGGACTGATCTCTAGGCCCCGTAGTAAGCGTTCAAAGATGGTTTGAAAAGGAGATACGAGTATGTAAAAATAAATGTTAGAGGGAGAGAGTTAGTATAAAAAAACGATATCAATTAAACGAAATTGGTGAAAATATTTAATCAATCAAAAATCTGTCGACAAAATCTTTAGTTGCATTTAAAGAAACACTGTGAATTTTTTCATATTAAATAACAGAACAAAACGTGTTTTTAATGATTTTAATAGCTTACTTTCGGATTTTTTTTCATAGAGGGAATTTCATATTAGGGAATCAACGTTTCGGAATAACAAATGTATGGATATTAGGTATCTTCAAAAATAACATATATATTTTTGGAACTTATTTTTTTGTTTGACTGTGAATTTAAACTTTCTCTCCACGGAATGGGTTGGACCGAATTTTTTTCGTATTTTAACTGTCGTAATGTCATTCAATTTAAGAAAATATGCGTAAATATCCGCGTGTGTGCGCTTCTTGATAGAATGCATTGTCATCGAGAAAGCGTTTACTTACCGAGTTTTAGCTCGATTAGATATCGGGAATTGGGTTAGTTACCATTTCAAAATTTTGTATTAATTCATTACCGAAAACAAAAATGTAATTCAAATAGACGTATAAAACATATAAGTAAATAAGACAAACATATATTATAATATTACTAAGTTTGAACAGCTCATGAAATGTGCAAAAAATCCACCCGTACTATGATATTTAAACTGCCCAAAAGCGAGATCGAAAGGAATTGCAAATCCCATAGGTGCGTTATGAACAGCGTTCCTAAGGGCGTATATAAGGGTTCAGAGGTTTAAAACCCACCTTTCGTCCCTAGTATTGCGTAGGAAAATCAAGATAATAGTACTCATAGATTACTTTCCTGGAATAAAATTTAGGAACCAGCTTTTGATCTGTTTTTTTTACATTAGCTCCTCACAGGAAGTCCTGAGGAACATAATTTCTCCTTGGGCTATGTCATCTTAGCTATGCTATGTGGAAGGTTTTTTTGAAAGGATGGAGATGAAGTTCTTTCTGGGAAGGAAAAAGGTATAGATAGGAATGGATAAAAAGGGGTGGATAGGAATCTCGGGGACAGTGCACGGAGAAAATGCGTATGTCTAATTTATTAAAAATCTTTTCAAATTGTTGGTAATCTGTTTAAAAACGGAATAGCATCACTTGAATGAATTACTTAATAGTTTTCCTGATAAAATTTTTTGTAAGATTCCGATATATTCATTCCGATATATATCAGAATGTTGTAACACGTGTTCATAAAACACCTAATATTTTCGCATTTCGTCATTATGTTATTTTATTATTATTATTTATTTATTAGATACTAAAAAATACACTTACCGAATAATGAATCTTTGACTGTCGAACTGGGAAGGTTTCCCGTTTCAAGACAATCAAATTGATAGGTTTAGTTCATATTAAGTAGATAATGTAACACGAATACATAACAATAAATCTACATATATCATTTTGGAAATTACTTTCATGTTTACAATATAAGAGATACGTTAGGTAAACATCTTTTTTTTCCATTGTTTCTATGATGTGTAATAATATATATATGTAAGAATTATTATTTTAACTGATTTAAGACGTGTTTATAGTACTGTAGAAGGACTGCTTTAATTTGACAATATTTTATACCACTGGTATCACTGCTAGAACAGTAGCGGATAACCGTGACTAGCGTAATTCTTTCTGTATCCAGCGTTCTAACCGACTACTCCACACCGTCGTTACACCGCGAGTTCCGCGTGAATGCTCTGTAAAAATTATTCTCGCAATAAAATTATCGTTAGTCAATTCGAGAATTTTTACAGAGAGCACCGATTTACAGATTAGGAAGTTCTGTAAATCGCGAGGTTATTGTCCAACCTCTCTGATGAAAATAAATCTTTCCACATTGGTGACCCCGAAGTGATGTGACCTGATGCTGTTTGTGGATATTATTTGAGTTTGTGAAGTGTGGTGGCAACTTTAGATATATAGGTCAAAACATTAAATAATTAAATGAACGTACAAAAAACATTTGTTTTTTGTATGCAAATTCAGGTGCTTGAACACGTGTTACGATATATTGGGAATTTACTAAAAGTTTATCGGGAAACGGCCTGCAATTCCGTTTTTAAACGAATCACCAATTATTTTAAGATAATCTCAATATCTACTCATTTTTCTCCCGTGTGTCTAGAAGTAACGGACGTATGGATCTGTAACTGTGGTGCAAGGAGTCTGGCTGGAGAGGTCAAAAGACCTGCTTACAAATAATATGAAATCCCAAATTTTTTACAGGGTTTAAGAAAACCTCAAAAAAGTTGTCAAAACATCGGAAAGCGATTTTTTTAAATTTATACATCCAAACAACAAAATTATAATTTATTTAAAAAATATTCTTTTGAAATTGAGAATGGTTTAAGCTGGTGTTGCCATCATTGTGTGGGGTTTTATAGCGATGGCAATGTGACAGATGATATTTATCATCCCCCGAGAGGTCCCGCGAGGCATTTAAGGGATATTACAACCATTTAACAATAGGACACCACGTGAAGGACATAATCCATTTTGTGGGGGAAAAAACGTGATAAGTCTGAATATAAAGTTTCAATGTTTGAAGCGGTGAGTTTTAGAAGTGCGTAGGGAATTTTATGATAATGTTGCCGAATTATAGGTAAGGAACTGACTGATTTTTTCAGCGCAGGTATTCACAATGTACAGAAAAAATGCAATCGATTGCACAGAAAAGTTTTTTAATCTGTATCTAGTAACCTAACTAACCAACCTCATTGAATTTAATTTACTCAAATCCTGCTGAATTGTGACAATACAACACTTGCTTGTACCTACCTAGATTACATGAAGTTAGTAATAGATATGCAGATGTGGCGGATCTATTTAACTGCACGGAATGTAGGTACAAGAAGGATATACTACCATATCTTTTTAATCAATTTTAATTTAACCTTAGGGGCCGTTCAAGTATTACGTAAGCAGATTTATTACAATTATTTACCCCCTCTTCCCCCTTGTCACCAAAAGTAAGCAAAGCTCTTACCCCTCCCCCCCTCCCATGCTTACGTAAAAATTGGTACCTATATGCATTTTTCTGTTAATGTATTCTGTTTTTCAAGCGAGTACCTAAACGTATTAATTATTTGTGGGAATCCCCGAATATGTATTCGGTTTTCAAACATAGACAATGTGTGGGTTGCCAATGTGTAAAAAAAAATAACTACTGCTGAGCAGTGCTGACGTAATCACTATCTCGACCCCCCCCACCCCCCATGTCATCAAAAATAAGCAAAGCAAAGACCCCCCTGCCCCCCTATAGTGCTTACATAATACTTGAACGGCCCCTTAGTCTAATTATACTTTTATGTTATTTTTTTAATGTACTTGTATCTCTTCTTTTCTGTATGTACTTCATGTATCTCATACTTTTTGTATGTACTTGTATCTCATACTTTCTGTATGTACTTGTATCTCCTACTTTCTGTTTGTATTTGTTTCTCATACTTTCTGTATGTACTTGTATCTCCTACTCTCTGTATGTACTTGTATATCCTACTTTCTATTTGTACTTGTATCTCATACTTTATGTATGTACTTGTATCTCATACTTTCTGTATGTACTTGTATCTCATACTTTATGTATGTACTTTTATCTCATACTTTCTGTATGTTCTTGTATCTCCTACTCTCTGTATGTACTTGTATATCCTACTTTCTATTTGTACTTGTATTTCATACTTTATGTATGTACTTGTATCTCATACTTTCTGTATGTACTTGTATCTCCTACTCTCTGTATGTACTTGTATCTCCTACTCTGTGTATGTACTTGTATCTCCTACTTTCGGTGTGTATTATATGCCCTTATAGAGCTTTAAATGCCACAGTTAATTGTTGTTTAAAAAAATATATATTTGAATTTGATTGTATACTGTTATCTACAATTATTGTTTATGGTATATTTATACCGTGGATATTAAATAAATAAATAACCTTAAATATGCCTTACATCAAGGGCATATAAAAAGGGGTAGGTGGTCAGGGGGTTAACCCCCCCCCCCCATCGGCTCTAGAATTGCGTATAAAAGAAGAGAATAGTTTTCATAGATTACATTCCTGGAAAATACAATAACAATATTTTTTACACCGTCTCTTTTATTGATGTTAAGTAAATAATAACTTAGGTAAGTAGAGGTACCAAAAAAATTTCTAACAAATTTTTCAACATGCAACCTTTTCCCTTGTCCTCCCACCAGGGTTGAAACCCCACCCCCCATGTGAATGCTTTAGCTACAGCATACTGCTGTATGTATTGGTAAACCCTAAAAGTGTAACAATTGATTATGCAACAAATTCTATCTCAATACAGGCACGCCTAGTGAAGCAGGTTATGTCCAAATTAAATATATTTTAATATATCTTTATTATTGTAGCCTTGTAGCCTTGCCTCATGTACTTCGAGGGGAGAAGTATCACTTGCTCCAGTTAATATTGAAAGGCAAGATAGAGGGTCGCAGAGGGCCTGGTAGGAGACAAATGTCTTGGCTGCGAAATATACGAGAGTGGACCGGCATTAGAAGTGTGGAGGAGCTATTCAAGACAAAGAGACATTCTCTAGAGTGATCGCCAACGTCGGGGGGACCTGATACGGCACATAAAGAAGAAGAATTGTAGCCTTAGACATTTGTTTCTTATGATTATTCTACTGTTCTTATGACTAAATTGTAAATAAATTGTATTTTAGATTGACGGCCTCTGTGGTTGATGGGTAAAGCTGTCGACTGGCAAGTCGAAGGTCGCGGGTTCAAATCCCGGTGTGCGACATATAATATTATTTCATTAATTTGTGTTATTTCACAACTTATTCATTAAAAAAAATATAAGATACTTTCTGTTTCGTCCTTGTGTAAGATCACCATTCAGAATTGAAACGTTGCTTGAAACGGTTGGAAATTGGTACAATCTGAATAGCCAGATACTTCTTCACCTTCCTCGTCCTCGTATCCTTTCCCTCCTAACAACCTTCAGCCTCACAACGTAACCCAAATGGGGATTCCACAGTCTCACTGGCTCCAGACGGTTAGGAGCAATTGGGACTCTTGTGAGGTGTTTAAAAAAAACCTAAATATGATAAATTGCAATAATCTCTTTGAATAGTGGTACGTGCGAGTATGTTTGTTACCGGTTTTTGTTTTTCGTTCTGTTTTTGATAAATAGTAAACAGTTATTATTTTGTTAGGTTAAGTTTTTTTACAAATATACACATTTGTAAAATATAAAAAAAAATACGTTTGTGTAAAATGGTAAAAAAGGTAAGTTGAAGGCACTGCCTGTGCTTGGGTAACTAAAAAATACTAATAAAACAAGAATATATGAATAAATAAAAAAATAAATTTAAAACACATATTGTATTTTTGACAGTTTCCAAATATTTCAAAGCTTCGTTATTCTTGATGGAAAATCTGTATGGATATCTTAATACAAAACGACGTAAAACGCTAAGATAAGTAAAATTTACTCTCTTAAGAAGGAAGAAGAAGTTTCCAACATGAGCTACAGAGCTCATATAATTCTAAATTTATACCCTAGTCGCACAGTTTACACCTAAACTTGAACTTAAACACCTAAAGTGTTTTATTACCAACAAAGCACCGGGCCATACGCGTTTAACAGTTGTGCTGTTTTTAAAATTCGATAATTATCACCTTTCTATTTCAACAGCCTCATTTGCTAGTTCGTTCGTTCCATAGACAAAAAAATCTATGTTTCCAGTGAAAAACGCAATAAAAAATAGGATCCTTGTCGTCCCTTTTATAATAGTCCTTAAATTGATTATGTAATGGCAACACTAGGATCTGTTCGCTCCTTAGGCGCTATCTACATCCTGCGTTCAAGATTTAAGGCCTCGATTTGTTTAAGGGTCGTATTCACATTTGAAATTCAGGATTTTATGTCGTTGATGTCCTTCGATGGACATAAATTTGTTTAATTTACAACGCCATATCAAAAGCTTGAATTAATCGCTGGTTTTTGATATGCTAGGTGAGCTTACAACTTTAAAAAAAAAAGAAACAAAATATAAATCAAAATTATGGAATTTTAATGAATAAAATTAAGTATCACCTTAAAAATTGGAACTGATTGTGCTAATAAATCATACAAACAATAAAGTACCTACCTACCATAATATTTAAAATGAAAATTATATTAAATGTCATTTTTAAAATTGGAACTGATGAGTGAAGAATTCTGACTATCCCGTGATTTTTCACGGGTCTGCGCTAGTATAATGTAATTCTTCAGTGAGGCGGTATTGTTGTAGATTTAGGTTGGAATAAATCAATAGGTACATAGGTAGGTACCTAACAACAAATTTGAATGGAGTTGTTTTCGGAATAGCAATAACCAATCTAGTCTGATTTGTATCGCTGTACCACTAGATGAATTAATATGGCACACAACTGATGTATTGGGTCATTATTTTTATATGAAGAAATCTAGATAAATAGATTTATTTTTACTGCCAGTAAAATTTAAAAGCCAAATAAAATCGTAAGTACCTACATATAGAAGGTTTAAATTTTTATACGTTTTTTAATATAAGTGTGTTTGTTGGAAGTGACTTGCCAGGTAAGTATGTTTTGGTATCTTTTCTAAATAACAAATGTAGATCCTAGGAAATAAATTGTACAGCGCCCTTGAGGTGATTTTTCACAAAAACGGCGCTCTACAAATTATCCAATTATTATTATTATTATTATTATTTAATATGCTTCGAATTTTATTGATTAATTAATCAATAAAAATAATGAATAAAATAATTTCGATAATTATCGAAAAAAATAAACAAAAGGTATTTTGAAATATATTTAGGCACTATTTGTGAGTTGTTTTGTTTTCAAACAGTATTTTTTTTGACACATCGAATTGCCTATGAATTGAATGGAGGATAATTTTTTAACCAATTTTTTTATCAAAATATATACTCGCTGTTTTTGAACGTACTCCAATACGAAAAACTGTTTTTAAAATCGTATTCCGATAGTGTTTTTTTTGTAAACTGTAGGTATTTACCACTTTTTATAAAAATCTTAAAAGTTCAATCCGTGTTTAACGCAGCTGTACGGCTCAAAACCGGGGTCTCTAAATATGCACACATTTCAGAACACCTTCGTAAATTTCTTTCAGGACACTCGAGCCCTAAAAGAATCCTGTACAAATTGGTGGATAGTGTTTAAATTCTTCAATGAAATGGTCCCACCCTAAATCTTTGAGCTATGCGTCCCGGAAAACACTGGTCTGAGGCAGTCAACTCTTAGATCAGCAACATCATCAGCTGTAGGCAGACTGATAGAACCTAAGCGCAAGCCAAATACTAAGTTTGGTGATGGCGCTTTCGGAGCAGCTGGGTCGAAGGCTTGGAATAAACTTCCTCCGGAACTAAGATCCATAACAAGTCCAAAAGAATTCAGGTCTAAACTTAAAACTTATCTTTTAAGCTCTCATACCCTTAAATTAAATACACCATTCCTGAGAGTAGCATTCCGCATTTCATTTAGCATTTCGTATTGCCTATAATACCGTGGGACAAATCAAATTTAGGAAAGTGAATTCTGATCAAAACCTTGTACTGTAGTACAGCCAACATAAAATTTGAATACCCTTTGCTAAATACGCTCATTAACTCTTAGAAGACGGCAAATATTATGTTGAAAATTATATTTGAAATAATTGACAAGCATCTACAATGTCAACGTTTTACTAAGGAATTTTCATGGACAATATTGAAATGCGTTAAAAACTTCTAAAACCTAGCTATATACACTTCACATTGCAGTGCACCTGAAGGTAGTCATGATTTCATAGAACTTTTATTGTAGTTGGTCGTATCCTAAGGCTGGCCGCATACATACGTTTTCCGTATTCGATTTCCGAATTCGTTTTCCGTATTCGGACATCCGAATGCACGGAATCAGTAGAAAATACATTAACTGCCGCACACGTTCGTTTTAGTTCCGAACGGAACAAATTCCTTACGTACGTTCCGAATGCGAGCCGGCGCGGCAAACGTTCGGAAATTTCTGTTCAGTAATTCAGTGTTGCCAACGGATCTTGACCTAATATCGCCGTTTCTCATACATAAGGTAGCGTAAAGTAGCCGAATTTGCTGTCCAGTCGCCTTTTAGATTTTTTCGGCGCCGATTTTCGCTCTGAGTAGCCTAAATGGCGATATATCGCCCTTGTTGGCAACACTGGTACTGTACTGACGTTTATACATTCCGAATGAAGAAAAACGAACCTTTGCGCTAGTCTCACGGAATTCCGAATACGGAAAACGAATTCGGAAATCGAATACGGAAAACGTATGTATGCGGCCAGCCTAAAGGTTAAAGAACATAAATATATATTATTAAAATAAATACCGGAAAGTCCAAAGATATTAGAAGAACGAGATATGCTATGTTGGCCGCCGGACCGTAGCCGGAGTACTACCTAAATAGGGTACTTTGAACGGTATCGGGACGTGTACGCACAGAAATCTGTTCTATGTATTAGTGCGGATACCTTAGCGCAAGCGAAGGTGTGCAGTAGTATTGGTGAACAAAACCGGCGACACTCGGCAAAACAATTCCACTCAGTACGAACTGCTCATAGCACATCTCGTTCTTCTAATATCTTTGGGAAAGTCCGATTATGTCCTGTGCATGCGAACCTAATCTAAATTTCGCTAATATACAATATACAGAGTTAATCTCGAGTGACTCCCAAAAAAGATGGTCCTGTATATTATTTGCCTGTACAGAATATAAATAAATAATAATATATGTACATTCTAACGCAGCATCACGGTCAAATGCATTGTACATATAGTTTTGTATTGGTGATTGAAGAACCGGTGGATGTAATCTGTTAGCTATAAGTTGATAATAGTTTGTCTAGTCCAGGGCTTCCCAAACTTTTTTCAACTGTGTCGCCCTTGGGAAGTTGCCATATTTTTGCGACGCCCCAAGTACCAAGCGTAGTATTTTGAAGCCCCCCCCCCTGAACGGGTCACGTAGTATGGGTACGTTACCTAATAACAATTTGTCAGAAAAACTAAAAATAGTATCTAAATTTTTTATTACAAAATGAAGAACACAGCATAAAAACAAAAATGGAAGCAAACAAAAAAGATAAAAAAGCAATTTTTTTCTTTGGTATTAATGAGAAAGATGTGCTTGCTTTTTTTAGTATAGTTTTTCAAAACGAGGTTGAAGTTTCGAAATCGCCACTCTCGTCTCTGCCTCTAAATTTATTTTCGATCTGTACTTATTCTTAATTACTGCAACTGCTTAGAAACCTGTCTCACACAAGTATGATGTCGCAAACGGTAATAAAACCCTTAACGCTGCAGTGCTGATGGAACGATATTCTTGATAAACTGAGCTCCAAAATTCAAGTAGCTTATCCTTATTATATTGCAGCTTAAGGCTAGAGTCACAGGACAATTCTATTAACTGTTCTTCTTCTGCTGTCGAAAGTGTTGATGGTGAGGTCGACTGGAAAGGGTTTCTAACCCAGTCATATTGCTCCAGATTTTCGCTGCGAAGTGTGCATGTGGAAGACGCTATAAAGATTGCCTCACGACGCCCCTTGGATGATCCCGCGGCGCCCCGGGGCGTCGCGACTCACAGTTAGGGAAGCCCTGGTCTAGTCTATACTTAGTAGTAAGATAGATTATTGTAGAAATATCTAATATATATTTCATTCATGAATAATATTCCTTTTAAAGAATACATTAGTTTTAAGCTTGGCAAAATGAAGTTGGGTTATTTATTTTTTGTCTTGCTAATCGTTTCAGTAAGGACTCTGTCCTTCTAATTCCAAAACCAAAAGTAATAATATATATATCTCTCGAAAATTCTGGCAAAAAGGTGCGCATTCACAGACAGACTAATTACCTCGATAAATCAACATACGAAACAAAGGAAATCGATTATCGTTTCATCTTTTTTAAAGTCTCCATTTTTCAAGATGGCGATTGTATCCGACTGACAGATGAGCTTTTAAGACGTGTTTATCTCAGGAAAGGAGACAATGCTACAATAATTATCATAGATGAGATAGTATTGTTACGGAGATTGAATTAATGGGATTTAGGATTATGCTAAGTGAGAAGTGTCTGGGATGTATTATGTCTTAATGTATTCTATGTTCGTTTGTAAAATAGAAAATTGACGCCAACAACAAAGAAACACACTCAACATTCGCCGCGAATATTTTTCGAATTCAGAATCTTGTAATAGGTACACACTCAACATTCGCTGTGAATGTTTTTCGAATTCAGAATCTTGTAATAGGTACCTACACACTCAACATTCGCTGTGAATGTTTTTCGAATTCAGAATTTTGTAATAGGTACACACTCAACATTCGCCGCGACTGTTTTTCGACTTCGGAAACATGTAATAGGTAGGTACACACTCAACATTCGCTGTGAATGTTTTTTGACTTCAGAATCTTGTAATAGGTACCTACACACTCAACATTCGCCGCGACTGTTTTTCGACTTCGGAAACATGTAATAGGTAGGTACACACTCAACATTCGCTGTGAATGTTTTTTGACTTCAGAATCTTGTAATAGGTACACACTCAACATTAGCCGCGCATATTTTTCACCTTGGGAAAAGAACACCAAATTTTTATATTATTTAAAAAAATTATCATTTAATAAACACAGAATAATAAATTTGGGAGACAGGTATGAGTACCGCTGCCCCGGGAACCATTTATTGGATAATTAACACCTCTGATATACGTTACCCCAAGTGGCAAGCAAGCAGGGGTGAGGATTGTCCAGGTCTTCAATTCATATATTCTACCCACAATCGCTCTCAGTCTTTTACAAATATTGTTTATTTGAAATTCCCATTTCAAAATGGCAATCAACAGTCACTCCCAAATAAATTATCACCTAGGTATACAATAATTAATTTTTGTTACAAACCAGTAAAATAGAAAACAAGAAAATATTTTACTCGTAAGGCATAGAATCTCTAAATAGTATAAAACAAAGTCACTATCCGCGACTACCTGCCTGTGCGCTCAGTTCTTCAGAACTACGCAACTTATTTTAATGGGGTTTTCAATCATTCAATGAATTTATTTCAAAAAGGTATATTATATTTATAGAATTAGAGAAAAGTCTTCGAGCGGCGCCGGATGTGTACGACAGCTAGTAGGTAGTATTATAAGAAAAAGGAAATAAAAAAATTATAAATTAAATATTGTAAGTTGTACCAATAGAATTACTATGATTAATATTGTATGTTGTATCAATAGAATTAATATTATAAGTTGTAACAGTAGAACTACTATTTAATTAGTAGTTCTACCAAGCCGAATCCTCTGATATGAAAATATCTGGAGTCTGTGAATTATTTTCCTATTTGATCTCTGGTGATTTGACGTGTTGTTCTTGTATTGTTTTGTATTTATTATGCTTATATAATGCACTTACATAATGTGGATTGACTAGATGATCATTTGTGGAAAAGTGTGTGGAAGGGTTTAGTTTTTCCTGTGGGAAAGATTTAACCCGGAGATAAAGTCGCAAAATATAAAAAAAAATTGTAAGTTGTACCAATAGAATTACTATAATTAATATTGTAAGTTGTACAAAAACAATCACTATAATTAATATTGTAAGTTGTACAAAAACAATAACTATAATTAATATTGTATGTTGTACAAAAACAATTATTATAATTAATATTTTTAGTTGTACCAAAAGAATTACAATAATTAATATTGAAATAAATAAATAGGACCTAAAATGGTAATTATATCTAAGTAAAATATAAAAAGCAAGTACGTTCGTACAGGAATATATGCATATCATCACAAATACGTGTGTTAAGTTTGTCACTATTTTCTGCATATTTACCATGAGCTTTTCTAGTGAAGGGGTGGTTTGTGGTGTGAAGACAATAGCTAACCTTCGATAAGAGGGAGCACTAGAAAATTAGGAGGTTGCATAAGATCTGTTCCGTTTATCTCTTAAAAACGCAATATATGTTTCAAACAAAGATCTTTTTTTCAATATATACTTGTAAACGACTAATCTTTTTTAAATCTCAAGATCGTAGGAATCGTAGAGTGTAGGAACAAATAAAAATATATGTACCTACCACATATCTATCTGAAAAAATCAAATAAACCTTAATTCTTTAAGAACCCACCGTAGATGAGACTCAAATGGTTGCAAAAAGCCATAATAAATTCTATAAAAGTCCCAAAGATACAATCAAAATCAATAGAAAACAGATCCTTTTTCATCGACCCGTAAAATCAGTCCCTACCTTACCGACATGCCCAACAATGGCCGCCGCAGTGTTGTCACACCAAAGAAAAACTGCGCGATAACAACAACAGTTCGCCACAATAAAACCACGGACCACCGGGGTTGCCAGTAGTCGGCGAATTTGTTAAACGCCCCGTCCCATAAACATTTAAACCATTTTAAAGTTTAAACCTACTCTGAAAGGGCGGCAAATGTTGTGACAGATCGGACACAATCGATTCGCAGATACTACAAACATGAAAAAATTTCATTGTCACGAATTAAGGGTTTAAAACCTCATCCCTCAGGACCTATTTATGTCGTGGGTAATTTTTCAGGTGACAAAGTATCGAAACGCAAGCGGGGGGTGGTTTTATTCTCGAGAATTATTAGGATTTTGACTTTTGGAGATTTTTCGGCGTTTCTTTGAGAGCCTGCTGTCGGTGTTTCTGTTTTGATTTTTACTTTTGGGAAAGTTTTCAGTATGGTTGTTTGGTTTTGTTGTGGACTGAAGACAATCGACTGCGGTTTTTGTGTAATAGAGGAAAGTTTAAAACAGGTAAACGCCGTGAGCTTTGTGGTTTGTATTGAGGATTTTTGTACTCTCGCCACACTTAAGTATCGTGTAACTTTGGGTGGTAATGCAAGGGTTCAATTTGTAAGGCTATTTTGTAAAATTATTCCGCGGATAATTTAAACAATGATTCCATTTAAATTAACATAATTTCTTAACTTCTTAAATACTGATTTTGAAAGCAGATAGAAGACTCTTACAGATGTTAATGTTACAATTTAACGAACATACCGGCGATAGTACCGACTAGTTTGTTTGTCAAATATAATATCATCCAATTTCAGAAAAATGCGTGTGTGTGCACGAGTGCCACCAAGAGTTAATAGAATGCATTGTAATCGACAACGAGCCTATCTGCCGAGTTTCGAAGTGGGTTAATTTCCAATTCGAAGATTCCACTACATTCATTAATTAAAAAAGAAAATCGAAATTCAAACAGATGTACCTACATATTTGAAAAATTGGCAAACTTTGACCGGGTCGGTTGTTTGAAGATTTTCTGTTTTACTCAATCATCTCCAATTATACGGGATTGTTTTACTCGATCATTTCAAATTATACGGGATTGTATTACTCAATCATTTCAAATTATACGGGATTGTTTTACTCAACCATTTCAAATTATACGGGATTGTTTTACTCAATCATTTCAAATTATACGGGATTGTTTTACTCAATCATTTCAAATTATACGGGATTGTTTTACTCAATCATTTCAAATTATTTGGGATTGTTTTCCTCAATCATTTCAAATTATACGGGATCGTATATGGTAAACTTTTAAATACAAACAGAAAGCTTGGTATTATACCTCTTTCAAGATCTGTTTATATAATATTATTTGTGACTATAGTAGAAAAGGAGACAGAATGAGTTTTATAGGAGGTCAACATTTGGTGACGGATATTACAGCACAACATGGCCAAAGTGGTTGTGCAAAAATTACCAACTTTTCTTTATCTAAATGCTTATAGATACGTTTTCCACAGTCTTCATTTTATATATTCTATACAAGTATTAACGCTCTGGAAATGGAGTTTCTGAATTGGAAATTGAATTATTAAGACCATAGACTGTTCTTTAGTCTTACAAAAGAATCCATATATCTTCTATAATCTTACAAAACACTTTACACTCTTCTATAATCTTACAAAACACTTTAAACTCTTCTATAATCTTACAAAACACTATACACTCTTCTATAATTTATTTATTATTATTCATTAACGCCCTATAGTGCTTTCACAGATGAAATTGACAATTTATGTATGTAGTAGATTGAATGCTGTTGAAATAAGATCCCTGAGGCGTATGTGTGGTGAAACCATGTTTGATCGTGTGAGGAATGTGGAGATCCGCAAAGAGTGCAAGGCTGATGTAAGCGTAATGAGTAAGATTAAGAAAGGGACGCTTATATGGTTTGGGCATGAAGAGCGAATGAACGAAGATAGGAGTGTAAGGAGGATAATATATGATGCAAATGCGAATGGTAGCAGAAGTCGGGGACGCCCGAGGAAGACATGGCACGATCAAGTGAATCAGATACTCGAGTCGGGCCATGTCAAGAGTCAGAATAATAGAAGAGTATGTATAAGACGATGTATGAATGTGAATGAGGCAAGAAGTGTGTGGTGTGACCGAGTTGTTTGGCGGTCCGTCCTCTCTGCCTACCCCTGCGGGGAAACGGCGTGATACTTAGTTAGTTAACATAATACATGGATAATAGTATATATACTAAGATTAACATCAAATTCAAATAATAACACCTGATGTTGTAAATAAAGCTAAGTTTCAAATATAAAGTAAGTAAGTACATTGTACATTCGTATATGCATACAATTGTTCATGTTTTTTGCAAACCAGTAAGAATGAAAACAGGAAAATAATTTTCTCGTAAGGTATATACATATATTATAAAATATGATATGTATTATAAAACAGAAGTTTAAAAAAAGGAGAAAAATGATATATGTTGTATCTATAGATTTTTTTTAATAAGTAATGGCAAAATACCAACGCTGTAATTAATAATAGTACTTGAAATGGTAAAATAAATATACAAATCAAGTATGACCGTACATGCAAACAGTCATTAATATGCGTGTAAAAAAACAAGTAATCTTACAAAAGACTATACACTCTTCTATAATCTTGCAAAAGACTATAGAATAGTGTAAAGTCTTCTATTTATATACTCTTCTATAGTTTCATGTTATAGTATAGAAGAGTCTGTATTCTTAGATAAGACTATAGTCTGTTAGTATACTATAGCCTATAAGCTGTTCTTCATGCCATTGTTGGAAATTGGATAATTTCCAAAGCTTACAAAACGCTGCACTTAATTTCCAAAATCGACATAAACAGATTTATTATTCCGTATGATATATTTCGATCCTCTATTGTGGTCCGTCTGTCAAAACACGCCTTCTTTGGCGCGGCAATCACCGCTTTCTTCCCCGGTGGTACAGAGGAATGATGGCATGGTGGTTTTGTGGTACAATTTAGCGGCTTTTTCTGGGTTCTTTTTGCACGCAAACAAAGCCAGCTGTATTTGGCAACAAAGTCAAAAGTCCATTATATTGCATAAAGGTGCGTCTATAACATTATGTCATTGTTGTGTCCGAGAGATTTCAGGTAGATAGAGGTTGGTTATTATTAGTTTGTTGATGATTTGGTAAAGCGAATGTTCATGGTCATTAGCTGTCTTTTCGCAGAGAATACCGCTCAAGAGTCCCAACTGCTCCTGTAGGATATGTTGTGATACTGAAAGAAGTGGAGAGTGGAAGAAGATAGAAAAGAAGTAGGTGGAGAAGTTCTTTACTATTCAGATCTGGTCAAAGCAACCTTTCATATCTGAAGAGTGGTCTTACCACCAGGGCGATACTGACAGTATCTTTATTTTAGAAGAATAAATTATGAAATAGCATAAATTAATCAAATAAAATTTACTTGCGCACTCGCATTTGAACTCGCGACCAAGGAGGGCGTCTCAGTTACTTGCTTAGTTCGAATTAAAGAAATATATTCTTACAATCTTTATTTTCATTCTTTCAACAAGTTATTTATTTATTTTAATTTAGGGAAATCTACCGTGTACAATAAACTTGGTTTATACACGAGTAATTTAATTAAGGCGAAGCTTAATGCTAAATCACTATTTTGATTGATCTTTATAACGAATTGGTGTACATTATGAATACCAAAAAATATGTTTTAGATAAATTGAAGGCTTTCCTATTGTTTCTCTTGAGTAGAATACAAATAAAATAATAAATTACTCAATAAAAAATATAATTGTAAATTTTTTTTCAATAGAAATGTATGAACGCGTAAAGGAAACAACTTTTAAAAAATACAGTATTATAGCTAAGATTATCGGTGACAGTTTCACTTGGTCAATTTTTTTGCTTTCTTAAAAATTATTTACAAATAAATAAAAATCAGTTTTTTGCTTGAAATCGAAAGTTTCTAGACTCCGGTTTTCATGCGATATTAATGCCTATTACCTACGATATAAGGTAAAACAAGAATATACATATTTTTGGCTTGTAGCTTCCTCTTAACTGAGAAACCAATTATAGATTTCGTATGATATTAATACAAAGCAGTATATTTAACAATTTCAGAGGTCTCACATATCTATGCGTAAATATAAACACAAATTTCGACTACCATGATACGAGCATGTATCTAGTGTGGTAGTCGAAAAGCATGTAAAAAATATGTACAATAACTAATATATTGAATAAAGAAATAAAAAAACGTTGTACACGGTAATTTTCCTCAAATTTTTAATGAATAATTTCATCAAGAAATTTAGGGGGTGAGAAAAGTGGATAACTTTGCTCATGTTTTGAAGGTCAAGTGAGCAAAATTTCTTCAATCTCGGAACATAACTGTAGATTTTGAAATTTAAATGTCTCAAAAAATAAACAATTTATATTTTTTTTACATGCGGCACGTTTCAGGGTGGAAAATACTTTCAGTATCGCCGTAGTGTAAGACCACCATTCAGAATTGAAACTTTGCTTGAAATGGCTTTAGCCATGTTTGGTCATCAGATCTGGATACCCATGTACATCCCCACCTTCCTCTTCCCCACCTCCTTCCCTTCTCCACTCCCTTCAGCCTAACAACATACCCCGATTGGGGTTGCTATAGTCTCGCTGGCTCCAGACGGTAGGCAGAAGTTGGATCTCTTGTGCGGTATTTAAATAAAAAAACAAAAATTTTACCAACAATATTTTGAGAGTGAATTTGACTTCACGGTCCAATACACCTGTGTGGTCCAAATCGGTGATCTTCAAACGAACTTGTCCTGTTTGGTGTCCCGCTGACATATTGTAGCAATATCCATTATTCGCCGCCGTCATAATATATGTCACCTACCTGCTGCAATATGTCATCTACCTACCTGCCAAAATGTGATACCATTAAAAAATATATAGCTTAACTACCCGATTTTGCCAAAGATTTGGATTGGAAAATATCACGTAGATATTCTTTAATTATTTATTCTTATTGAAAACATCTTTCGCAGCTCCATGTTGGAAATCTCTAAATAGTATAAAACAAAATTAGCTATCCGCTTCTGTCTGTTTGTGCGCTTAGTTCTTCTAAACCACGCAACGGATTTTTATAGGGTTTTCAATATCATTCAAAAAAAAAATTCCGGAAGGTTTATATATATAATACATGCATATTATATATATATATATAAAGTAGAGAAAAGTCAATGTTTTGTAATCAAGTCGTAAAAAAATATTTTTGGGCGCTTACATTGCTAATGCTGGCTAAACCTTATGAGATACATCAAATTAATGTTCTACTGAATTGTGTATCTTTAAAAAACCTACAGAAAAGTAGCCCCCAGCAACGCCGGGTTAAAAATTCAGCCTTCGTATGTTTGTGCTCGTTAAACTCGAAAAATAGTCGACCGATATCGCTAAAAATTTCAAAAAGTGTGCTTTTTAGTGCCAGAAGTGTTAAAAAATAAGAGGTATAAGAAGTCGGGGATGCTGAGGAATAATTAACGATGTGAGGAATAATTAACGATGTGAGGAATAATTGACGATGTGAGGAATAATTAACGATGTGAGGAATAATTGACGATGTGAGGAATAATTAACGATGTGAGGAATAATTGACGATGTGAGGAATAATTAACGATGTGAGGAATAATTGACGATGTGAGGAATAATTAACGATGTGAGGAATAATTGACGATGTGAGGAATAATTAACGATGTGAGGAATAATTGACGATGTGAGGAATAATTAACGATGTGAGGAATAATTGACGATGTTAGGAATAATTAACGATGTGAGGAATAATTGAAGATGTGAGGAATAATTGACGATGTGAGGAATAATTGACGATGTGAGGAATAATTGACGATGTGAGGAATAATTGACGATGTGAGGAATAATTAACGATGTGAGGAATAATTGAAGATGTGAGGAATAATTGACGATGTGAGGAATAATTGACGATGTGAGGAATAATTGACGATGTGAGGAATAATTGACGATGTGAGGAATAATTGACGATGTGAGGAATAATTGACGATGTGAGGAATAATTAACGCAATATCTCTGCATTGTAATGAGATACAGATTCCAATTAAAGTCAATGTATTGTAGATTTTTAACAGTAACATTGTGGTATATAGTAGATAGTGAATGGTGGAAGAAGTCAGAGGTGCCTGAGAAAGACGTTAGCAATAGCGAAGCATTACGGGGGATCCACTAGTGTGTTTATAAAAACGTAAAAAACAAAAAAAAATTCACAGACAAAATTCTGGTGCAATTATATTCAAATAATCAGTTAATCCTTCTCTCATTCTACATATTTGGTATTTTGTAAAATATTTTTCTTCGTAAATTAGGTTTTTTATAATTATGTAGACATCTTCTCAATTTGAAACTTACCTCCCCGTAAGCATTTAATAATAATAATATGTAGGTGATTTGTATAGCACCGTTTTTGTACAAAATCACCTCAAGGGCGCTGTACAAATATAGGTATAATATATTTCTACAATGATCTATGTTATTTCTAACTATATATGGAGATAATATACAGTACCATACTTAACTGGTAGGTCACTTCCGATTAACACCTAATTATTAATTAATTGTTTACTAGCCAAATTTAGATACAGGATTTAGGACATAATTGGAAAATTGCATATAAAGGGACCTTCTCTTAATTTTAGGGTATGACTGCTTAATAAAGGTAAGTTTTTAATTTAGACCTGAATTCTGTTGGACTTATTATGGATCTTAGTTCCGGAGGAAGTTTATTCCAAGCCTCCGGCCCAGATACTCCGAAAGCGCGATCACCAAACATAGTATTTGGCTTGCGCTTAGGTTCCATCAGTTTGCCTACAGCTGATGATGTTGCTGATCTAAGAGTTGACTGCCTCAGACCAGTGTTTTTCGGGACATTCATTTTATTATCTACCTCATCTTTATGTTAAGTTAGTTAAATAATACATTACACAAATATATTTGTATTATTGCCATATTGTATTAATTACAAGATCTCATCATTTGCTTTGTTATTTACACATGTTCTTAACTACTATTATAGCTCATTAGGGTTGTTTATTACTCACATAATTCTTATTTAAACTTCTTTTCAAGTTGAAATATACTTTACTTATTCTATACCTACCCCTAAGCTTTTAATGTGTACCTAATATTTTATTATTTATTATTCATGTTAACGGTTATGCACCAATATATTACGGAGAAGGTTTTAAAAATATAAATATATTATTTTTATTTCTTGCTAGAGAAATCACGATAAGTCACAAAACTTATTGTATGACGAGAGGAACTAACAATAAAAAGGTGGGAGTTAATAAGTACAATTTTACATTGGTATTTTGATATCAAGTTTCACATACGAAACTGTACAAAAATAGAAAAAAAGAGGTTAAGTAGAACAAACAAGAAGAAACAATAAAGAAACAGACAGGGATATACACATAAGCACAGAGCCAAGGTAGGAATTTGGAAGAAGGTACTTACCGACTAATACATTGGAAAAAATAGATTATGTTCGATTATAAATACAGGGGATAGAAAAGGAGAGAGAAAGAAACAAAACAAAGTACAACACAACAAGAATTATGTACTTTCGTATATATATATATTTAAAAATATTATTTTTAGCTATACTTAGAACTTTTAGATTATGCTGGCTGTTTTTACACATATCTGGAAGATAGTTATAGAGTGTGTAGGCAATACAGTTAAGATATTTTATTCAATAATTCGTAGTGTGTGTTAGAGGAATGCATTTTTATTACTATCCCGAGTAATGTGGCTGTGGATATCTTGATTGTAGCTTGATGTTGGTGAGGGTTGATTGTTGGGTAATTTGTAGGATGGTGCTCGTGATTGGTTAGAATTTTAAGGAACATGTAAATATAAAAGGTCATGGGGCAATTTTAATATTTTATGACATACATCAAAAGATATTTGCTGAACTGTCGATGGTCAATACAGAATCGTTAAGCAGTTGAGTCGCTCTGTTGATTGGTGAGTTCTAATAGGTAGAAGTCCTCACTTTTGGAGTATAAAAAAGTGTATTGGATCTCCGACGAGTATACTTGTTAGGGATGGTCCGATGCTCTGTAGGGATTTTTTTAAATAGGTAGGTAATAGTTACAGGTAACTATCCACTAAAAAGGGTGCTGTCGTCTTACATCCATTTATATAATTTTTTCTTTCATCTGACATGTAAAATAAATGCTTAATATTCCCTTACACCTGTGTGGTCCGTTCGGTGATTGTCAAACGTTTAGGTCTTTCAGGCACCACGCTGGCATATTGTAGGCAAAACGGCTATTAGCCGCTTAATACCTCGGCCTACCTGTCAGATAAAACACATAAGGGAAGAAGAAAAGTGGCAGATAACGTGACACGCTGATGCCATCTATTGTCCAACAATAAAAGGTTAAATAAATAATATTAATAACGTATAGAAGATGTTTTTTGTGAGCGTGTTTATAATATTATGTCATTTTATAATGCGCATTGTCACTGAATGTTTTTTTAAATTTTATTGTATGATGTATGGATGATAAAATATATTTTTTTAATTTACTGTGCCACTGAGAAATAAAAAAGTTAGTTTGGAGCTACGTGAAGAGATCTATATTACACATTTGATACATTTTTGATTTTTTTAATGTATTAAGTAAGTGTCAGAATACTAGATGGGTATGTGTGAGACGATGTATGAAGATTAATTTATTTACACGAGTCCAAATAATTCAAACCCTTCTAACGAAAGACATGGCACTTGTGTATATTCAGTAACCCATTGCAAAACCAGATAAACCAAATCATACATGCATTTTTCTGCCCCTAAAATCACAACAACATAAGAAAGTAAAATTACAGATTCAAATTTTTTTGTTGTCTATGTATATTTGAGAAGCTTAAATGGCGGCAGAAAACTGCGTTTTGCCACATTTTTTCTATAAAATAACAAAAACTTCATACATCTTCACTTTATTGCAAAATACCATCGCTCTTGCTGAAAAAAGACATCGCTTTAAAAAAAAATACACTATTTTCTTCAAAGAATAACGCAAATGTCACCAAAAAATAATGCGAATTTTTTTATGTCCCTATTTATGCATAAGTCATTTTATATATATTAATTTTGATTAAAAGGATGGTCTCTCACCCTAAATAAACTAAATGTACGTAAAATAATAAATCTAATATAAGATTCATCAGAGATTTATGTTGCATCTACAGTGCTCCGTTATGGCAACACTAATGGACAAGATGACACAGCAAGAGAATATTGCCAGATGTGAAAATTCAACCCCTCCCGCCGCCTCCTTCTATTGGTAGATACTATGTTCTCGTACTTACTCTTCTAATATTACTTTTCCCATTTTACAACAAACTATATTTACAGCTACATATTGTTTTATGCGCCATAAATATAGGTGCAAACAAGACGTACATGAGATCTAAAATTATTTTTTTTAGGTAAAAAAAGAAATAATTCATTTTTAAGTTATGTAAGCTTTATCAATTCATATTAGTAAAAGACCCACCTTATACAGGACCCCACCGAGAGACAGCCTGGGTTCTCATTGCCTCGCAAAACCTGGTCCGACATCAATAGGTTAATGTGCTCCCATAGCCGCTGTGCCCACATGATGCACAGATGGGGCCTTAAAGAGTCGGCGATGTGTGAATGTGGTGCAGTACAGACCACCGAACATGTGGTCAACGAATGCCCGCTCCATTCATTCCCCGGCGGGATTGATGAGGTTCACATGGCGACGCCTGAGGTCTTAGAATGGCTCGCAGGCCTAGATGTCTCCCTCTGACACCCCCCCACCATACGAAATAAGAAGAAGAAGTATAAGATGGATTGAAAAAAAATATATTTTCCTCCAAATCGCACTACATTAAATTAAAATTTATGACTATAATTTAAAACAACAATATTGTTTAGACTTAAGAATCAATCGCTTCGATCCTCATTTATAACATTTAATTTTTATCCATTATTAATTAAGAATTTTATTTATTACACTTGAATATGAGATTTATTTATTTAACGCCCAGAGGGCTTTTATATGTTGGTAGTATAATTTTAATATGACAGATACTTTGAAACATAAAAAATAAGAATAAAATTACATTTGATAAAAGCTATGCAACAAATCATACAAACACAAGAAACAAAAACAGAAAATTACAGCTATTTGTAGGTTTACATGATGTGTTTAGGAGTATTGTTGAAATAAATGTTTTAAATGATCCACAAAACTTGCCAAGTTGGTATTGAATATGTCAACATCACCCAAGTAATGATTTCCCATGGTGTGAAGTCGTTGTATCGGAGAGTGGGCAATGTAGTTACGCTTATGTGTGCTGCTGTAGAATATTGTATTTTGTCGTGTTGTTACTGTGGGTGTATGTTTGTTTATAAGTTGCAGGAGTTCACAACCATGAAGAACAAATGGAAAAAAGTGTTTTCTATGGATTGTATTCGTACGGCAATCTTTCACACTGTGAAAGACATAATATACTTCAAGGTAGTTTTAAAAGTGTATATCGGTACCGGTCGCATTTTTACTTATTTTCAATCTTACTGAACAATAATCACAATCTGCTGAAAAGATCGATATCAAATGACACGTCAAACCATATCTACGATGGATGTGACTTGGGCATGTATTCTACGTATGTCAAATTCATTAAATATCCGACAACAGCGACAACAGATGAAATGGGGTCTACATAGAAGGCGGTCTGTGGCAGGACAACGTATGCCCAGGCCCACAGTTGTTATATTCAGTTAGATTTGTGATTCCCAACACCGTAGATACTTATTTATAAAAATCAGCAGAATTTGTTAAATTACTCAATTTTATACCAAGTGCGGGAGACCAAAACAAATTGGCAAAAAATCAGATTGTTCATTACAAAAAAATACATTTTGTAAAAACAATTTTTTTTTGTTATTTTTTGTAGTATTATTATGTGGGTCTACAAAGATACTTTTTATGAACTTGAATTTTGAACATCCAAAAAACGTTTTTTTCGATACACCTTACTAGAAATATGTATATTATTTCTTTATATTAATAAAATGTCAAATAACACATTTCCAATTTAAAATAACAACAACAGTACAGCAGTAACAGCATTGTAAAACAACCGGCCTATGATTAAATAATTACAGAACTTGAATAGAACTTTTACTGAACTTGAATTATAACTTGGAAATTTGATGAATTATTATGCTTATTCGAAATGCTTACCCGTTTTTACTAGTCACGTAAAGATCTAGGCAAAAATCACTGCGCGAACCCATACAATGTCAGAATGGTGAAAATTGCATTGCGCTAAAATACTCCTCGTGTGAACGAGGCTTTCATTTTCCGATCTTACCAAGCGTGTAATGCTAAAAAAGTGTTTGCTATGTTAACTTCCTATCTCGCCCCTCTGATGAAAGAAATATAAAAAATGTGTTAATTTTTATTATTATTTATGCACCGTGTATCATGCTCATGCCGCAAAATATTCCTAAAGAAGTTTTTTAAACGAAGCATTTCTAATTACAAAAAAAATTGTGATACAAATTGTTCAGTGTAATCGTGGCTTTACTTTTCGGCTAACAAAATGGCTCTCACATTTCAAATCATAAATAGAACAGCTGATCGAGCGCAAAGAAATAATAATTATAAAGGTTTGTTTACACGAACGCTTTGTTAACCACACAAAAATAAGAAATTCATCATAACTTTTTTGTTTTGTAAAAAATATATTTGGTATGATTTTCAATCCAAAGTTTCGCGGAATGAGCTTGGGACACAACATATGTTGCAATATTAGCCTAAGAAATGATAATACTCTATAACTCATTGATCAAGTCGACGGCCTCAGTGGTCGAGTGGTTACGAGCCTCAACAATTATTTCAGAGATCGCGGGTTCAATTCCAGACGTGCGCAAGAAAATATAATTTGATTAATTTGCAATTTAAAATTCATTTATTTGTATTTTGATTTTGTTTTCGAAAATGACCGAATGCAAATCTTGGTGGAAATTAACCAACTTCCGACATACGATCGAGCTGTAACTCAGCAGATACACTCGTTGTCGATGACAATACATTTTATCAATTTGGTGTTAGTCAGTTAAGTGGTAGACACTCTTAGTAAAGCCATGGTTAAAGAACACCATCCAAAATTGAAATGTTGCTTGAAATGGCTTTAGCCGTGTTTGGTGACATTGTCAGATATGAGAATAGGAAGGTTCTTCCTCATCTTCCTCTTCTCTATCTCCTTCATCTCCCACTTCAGCCGCACAACATGAGTTTGCGAGTTTGCGCCGAGATATAATTGTGTGGAGGCTTATACATAATAAATAGTATGTGGGGAAATTGCATTATGATAAGTTAAAAATGATTCATTTCTGCGTGCTTCTCAGTTAGATGATGAAGGTCCCTCCCTTATTTAGGGCTTAACAAACAGCCTGTATATCTGTGAATACAACAATCGGGGTTCGCAAACACCCTGTGTAGGGCTGTATATGCAGCAATTAATTTAAGTTGCACGCCAGGGAGGAGCACTGATTTATTGGACACCCTGTTTTTGGTTAACGACGGTATAGAACGCGAGGTAATTGTATCTACAATAGGTGGTATAGAGTGGCCACAAAACTACACACATTTTTTTTGTAAAAATAAGTAAGTAGTAGATATTTCAAAAAATTACTTTATGATACGATACGAACGTACTACTACCCCGGCCAGGAGCACTCCTGTCCCGGTATGACCGGTACACCATGGGCACTGATTTGTTCTGACTTGGAACTCGTGTTCCGAGGACGGGAAGTAGGTTAGAGTATAATTGACCAGTATGCTTTGCAACCTAATAAGCCAAAGTTGAATTAAGGAACTGATTGATCATTGTTTTTGTTTGTTTTCCTCCCTTTTTATGTATTCTTCTTCTTGCTTCTTCTAAGAGCTTTCTGGTTTTTCTCATCTCTTCTTCACTCTTCTTGCTTCCTCTCGGACATTCTTACTTCTTTGTGTTTTTTCTTGACTCTGCTTGAGTCTTCCTGCCTCTCCTAGTCTCTTCCTACATCGTTTTGCTTCATCCTGCCTTTTCGTTGACTTTCTTAGCCCTTATTTTGTTTTATTGCTCCATCTTTATTCTTATTGCTTTTACTTCCTTAGTATCACTTCTACCAGGCTATTATTGTCTCTTCTTGTCTTTTTGTCTCTTATTTTCTCTGCTTGTTTCTTCTTGTATCCTTGTCTTTGTACCTAACAAAGTTGATATTTCAATAAAAGTTATTTTTCTTTTTTACTTGTACTATCATGTAGAATCACCTCCAGAAGATACTGCACTTTCACCCCGGACACCCTGTATATTATCAAAAATAAAAATAATAATAAAAAATTGCGCTAATAAAAAATCGTCCAAACAAGCGAAGTTAGCAGTCCACAATGGAGTGCTGGTACCTACCCTGATGTATAGAAGTGAGGCATGAAACTGGCAGAGAAAGGATGAAAGTAGATTGAATGCTGTTGAAATGAGATCCCTGAGGCGTATGTGTGGTAAAACCATCTATGATCGTGTGAGTAATGTGGAGATACGCAAAGAGTGCAGGGCTGATGTAAGTTTAATGAGTAAGATTAAGAAAGGGACGCTTAGATGGTTTGGGCATGTAGAGCGAATGGGCAAAGAACGGAGTGTGAGGAGGATATATGATGCAAATGCGAATGGTAGCTGAAGTCGAGGACGCCTGAGGAAGACATGGCACGATTAAGTGAATCAGATACTCGAGTCGGGCCATGTCAAGTGACAGAATAATAGAAGATTATGTATGAGACGATGTATGAATGTGAATGAGGCAAGAAGTGTGTGCCAAGACCGAGTTGTTTGGCGTGATGGTTAGTTAGTTAGTTAGTTTATTTTCCCAAAGTTTATCAGGAAACGGCATACAATCCAGTTTCTAAGCGGATTCTTAATAAATTAGCAATACTTATTTTTCTCCGTGCAACGAAGTTTTAAAATATTTTTTAAATGAATAATATTTTCCAGTGGTTTTGAACCATCCTGTACAGTAGGTAGGTACCTATTCTCTCTCTAGTCCATAACAGGGAGGGAAGAGATAAACAAATAATTTAATATCATCAACACCAAAGTGATTGCGAAACGCTTTACCCCCTCCCACGGAACCAGGCCACATAGTAGTCATAATAGGGTGTGGTAAGATGGACGATTGTGTACTTACCTAATAAGGATTGTTGGATGATTCATAATGTGTATAATTATTTAAAAAATAACTGGGTAACCTTGCATGACTAAAAATATCTGAAAATTAACTGGGTAACCTTGCATACCTAAAAATATCTAAAAATTAACTGGGCAACCTTGGATACCTAAAAATATCTAAAAATTAACTGGGCAACCTTGCATACCTACAAATATCTAAAAATTAACTAGTCAACCTTGCATACATAAAAATATCTGAAAATTAACTGGGCAACCTTGCATACCAAAAAATATCTAAAAATTAACTAGGCAACCTTGTATACATAAAAATATCTAAAAATTAACTAGGCAACATTGCATACCTAAAAAATCGAAAAATTAACTAGGCAACATTGCATACCTTAAAATATCTAAAAATTAACTGGGCAATCTTACATTCCTAAAAATATCTAAAAATCAACTGGGAAACCTTGCATACCTAAATATATCTAAAAATTAAATAGGCAACCTTGCATTCCTAAAATATCTAAAAATTAACTTGGCAACCTTGACCACCTAAAAATATCTAAAAATTAACTGGAAACCTTGCATACCTAAAAAAATCTAAAAATTAACTGGGCAACCTTGCATACCTAAAAATATCTAAAAATTAAATAGGCAACCTTGCATTCCTAAAAATATCTAAAAATTAACTGGTCAACCTTGCATACCTAAAAATATCTAAAAATTAACTTGGCAACCTTGCATACCTAAAAATATCTAAAAAATAACTGGAAACCTTGCATACCTAAAAAAATCTAAAAATTAACTGGGCAACCTTGCATACCTAAAAATATCTAAAAATTAAATAGGCAACCTTGCATTCCTAAAAATATCTAAAAATTAACTGGTCAACCTTGCATACCTAAAAATATCTAAAAATTAACTGGGCAACCTTGCATACCTAAAAATATCTAAAAATTGACTGGGCAATCTTACATTCCTAAAAATATCTAAAAATTAACTGGGAAACCTTGCATACCTAAAAATATCTAAAAATTAAATAGGCAACCTTGCATTCCTAAAATATCTAAAAATTAACTTGGCAACCTTGCATACCTAAAAATATCTAAAAATTAACTGGAAACCTTGCATACCTAAAAAAATCTAAAAATTAACTGGGCAACCTTGCATACCTATAAAGCAACTAATTATAAGTTATGACTGTGTCACTGACTGAAGATGGCTGCTTGAAATGTCTTTGTCTCGAATGAATGTATGAATGCAGTGGAATCTTGGAAGTGGAAATTAACCAACTTTCCTACATCCGATCGAGCTGAAACTCGGCAGATAGACTCGTTGTCGATGAAAATGTACTTTGGCCATCACGTACACAATACAAAATAAACATTTTTTGACATTAGCTCCCGCAGTAGGCCCTGAGGAAAATAATTTCTCTCAGGGCATATGTTATCTTTTGGGATGCTGCATGGAGGGTTTATTTTAAGGACATTTCCTTTAAAAAAAAAACTCCTTTAGGCAACATTTCGGACAGCATTCAATGTCCATCGACTGCTCTGATGATGGACACCGTAATGCTCTCCGAAATCACATATGCCCTGATGATGGACACTGCAATGCTGTCCAAAACGTTGGCTAAAGAAGGAGGTATCGCAACACGGCATGATACCCCATACATAAATCACTATAATATATATTTATGTTCTTTAGTGAGCGTGTTTACTGACCAAGTTTACTGACAGTGTTTACGACTCTAGCTCTGTTTAGTGACAAGATCTGAATAATAAAATACTTCCCAACCTTCCTCTCACTCTTCTCCCTCCTCTAGGTAGGTTGAATCTCTAGTGTGGTATCACCAAAAAGTATAAACCTTAGAGTTCACCTTATCAACCTATATTTTTTTTTAAATAAAGATACTTTTGACTAGAGAGTCAGTAAGTCCCCTTTTCAGATAAAAACGTTCTATCTTGGAATTTTCCCTTGTCATCATCGCTTACCGCGATATGTTTTTAGTTTCCAGGCGAGTCGCTAGATGGCGCCACGTGTCCCTAAGTGCCTCCTTGTCTTTTCATTTCGGCGGGAAAAACGCCATCTTGCGGAGATTTATACGGAGAGAAAAGTGTCCGGGCAATATTTCAAATATGGAAGCTTTATTAGATTCAGAGGAAAAGCTTTCATATTTTTTGGTAAAAAAAATGTCCAAGTTTCAAAATTTTGAGATTAAAATCGAGATCCGAAAAACTAATATCAAACCACATAAGTATCGTTTACTGAGTGCAAATCATTGAAAAAAATGGTAACCGGTCAACTCATCACAGTGGTACCTAATTCAACACACTTTTGAAAAGTGATGAAAAAAACAAGTTAATTAGGTTATTAGAGGTTTATTTTATTCGGCTATTTACCTAGTGCATGTTTCAGGTTTAAAAGAATTGGATTTGAGGGTTGATGATGTTAGGGAAGGACATATATTATCTAGTAGGTAACTAAAAATAAAGTTTTTATAATAATGAGTATCTAAGGCACATCATCAACAGTAATCTGATGCACGACGATAACAATAAGCTAGTGAACGACGATAACAATAAGCTGGTGGACGACGATAACAATAAGCTGATGGTCGACAATAATAATAAGCTGGTGGACGACGATAACAATAAGCTGGTGGACGACGATAACAATAAGCTGATAGTCGACAATAATAATAAGCTGGTGGACAACGATAACAATAAGCTGATGGTCGACAATAATAATAAGCTGGTGGACGACGATAACAATAAGCTGATGGTCGACAATAATAATAAGCTGATGGACGACGATAACAATAAGCTGATAGTCGACAGTAATAATAAGCTGGTGGACGACGATAACAATAAGCTGATGGTCGACAATAATAATAAGCTGATGGACGACGATAACAATAAGCTGATAGTCGACAGTAATAATAAGCTGGTGGACAACGATAACAATAAGCTGATGGTCGACAATAATAATAAGCTGATGGACGACGATAACAATAAGCTGATGGTCGAATTTATCAATAAGCTGATGGACGTCGATGACAAAGCTGCAGTCTAATATGATCAATAGCTTTTTAGCAACTAGCAATTTCGGCTTTGCAGCCCACGTGTAAAAATAATGCTATTCCTTACGTGTTTTACATCATTTTACACGTGCGAGCTTTGGACCCACTTTAAGAAGAGTAGCATGAAAAGTATAACAACGCCTACCGCGTGATGTTCGGCCTTCCCATATACTGCAGCGCTTCCAACAAGCCCACAGAAGGGCGAGTACCAGGTTTTGCAGCCCTCATAAGAGCACGGGTAACAGGTTTACGGGAGAGGACAAACGAATTCAAAAATGTCCTTATCATGGAATTTTGCTAGAGCCTAGACTTAAGCATCGTAGTACACTGGAGAAAGATGTTAGCCCCGTCAACGTAATGATAAGCTTCTTTTTTTGTTCTTATTATTGTAAATTGTTGTATCACTATTGTAAATTTTTGTATTATTATTGTATTATTATTATTGTACATTGTAGATGTTGTATTATCATTGTATATTATTGTATTATTATTAATGCGTAAGATGCAGGTTTTTGATGAATTTAGAGGCAAATTTGTCACATATTTAAGATATGGAAGCTAATTTTTAAAAACAAAACCTCCTTCCTGCTGCTCTGCAAATATTCATAACAAAAGATAAATAAATAAAAAACTTAAACATTATTGAAAAAGCGTTTTGTTGGATAGAAATGTGAAATTTCTTCAATATACCTATAAAATAAATAATACCTTTATTACCATTTTGATCATATTTTCTGCAATTAATAAGAATAAAAATTTTCAAATCATAACTACAATGTTTTTCCTGTGAAGCTATCATTCTAACAAACTTCTATGTAATTTTAGCATTTTCTATGGGACGTACAGTTTGGCGCATAAAAACGGCAACACCCGAAGGTTTATGACCGATATTGGATTATTTGCAATAGTTGTAAGGAGGGTTTCCACACCCCTCGTACTAGATAGGTACTGGGTGGTGAGATTAGGGATAAAACATGTGGTCGGGATATAAGGGATGTTTTATTATTATCTTTTCTGTAATCATCAAGTTTTCAATCTACTGCTAGATGAGGGTGTATTATTTATTCAATTCTTCATTGTGTCTATGAAGGGATTTCAGATAAACAAAAAATGTATACTTCAGCACACTCTAGTTAGACTAGTTAGTGAATTTATTTAGTTTTTCGTTGTTATTATTTTTATGTGAATGCCGTACGAGAATACCAACTGCTGCTCTGGATCCAGTGAGGCTATGGTATCCCCAATTAGTTTGAGGTTGAAGGTAGTGGGGAGGGGAAGGAAATGAAAAGAGGAAGGTGAGAGATTACCGGGCTATTCAGATCTGGTTACCAAACACGGTTAAAATCATTTTAAGCTATGTTTCATTCTTAATGGTGGTCTCAAACCAGGGCGATACTGGGAGTATTTTCCACTCTAGAACGTGCCGCAAGTATACTATATATTACTTTTAATTAATATATTGTGAAATAACACAAATTCATCGAACGAAATTTACTTGCGCACGCCGGGATTTGAGCCCGCGTCCTTCGGATAATTAGTTGAGAACCTTACCCCTCGATCAAAGTATGTATTGCTTTTGGTTTATTTGTTTAGATGAATTTTTTTTTATCACAGCATACGAATTATACTTTCTAGATTCTTATTCTCCATGAAGTGGTGAAACATTTGAATTTCCTGAATTTAAAGTTAATGTTCTTTATACAAATAGAACGGCGTCATATGCGCCTCACAATTTTTACCTCATATGGGTTTATTTAAATATTACCTGGCTTTTATAGACTCAGATGTCTTGTATTTTCTCGGTAGGGGAAAAATTATTTTCGGAAAAACCCTACTAAATTTGTAAGTTTTTGTATCATCGGGCCATATATTACATACATGTCATGTCTTGAAATGGCTTCAGCCGTGTTTTTTGACCAGGACTGAATAGCCACGTACTTCCCCAACATTCTCTCACCCATTTTCATTCCCTCCCCACTACCATCAACCTTACAACATACCCATTTTTTATAAATTTTAGGTATTCCAGCAATTATGTTGAACTACAAAACTCTGTTAAATTATATGAATATGCTCAAATTGTCAGACAGAAGAATTTTCACGGACTTGGTATTTCTATATAAAATTCTAATTGATTTAGTTGATAGTCCAGTATTGCTAAAATTGATAAGCTTTCGGATTCCACAACGTAATACTAGTCAGGATTTATTTCAGTGCAGAAATTCTGGGACTAACTACTCTACTACTCTTTGCCCAGAATACTAATGGAGAGAAAAAATTATATCAAGTCAGTTGTTTATCACTTCAATTTATTTTTAAACAAATATAAAATGTTGTTAATGAAGCAATTCAGTTATGTACTATAAATAATGTATATTTCTTAATATTCTCATGTAAAAGCCCCTAAAAGGGCGTTAATAAATAAATTAATACCCTAATTTTGGGTGCCATAGTCTCACTGGCTCCAGACGGTTGGGACTCTTGTGCAATATTCACATAAAAAAGTGAATCCGACTTAAAGTGAAATAACACAAAACTGCGCTATACAAATCTTATGTTATTATGATTTTCTCAATCTTAAACAGGAACTGAACACTGTCTTTGAGCAGTACATCTTTTTGCATCACAAACAAACCAAAATGCCTTCACGTATTCGTAAACGAAACCAACCCTTAAAAACTTAAGGGCAAACATTTCCCATATTTCAGAATAAAATCATATTAAATCATAACGGTTTCCCATTGGTCGAAATGCCAGCGTCATCTGCTATGTCCCGACCAATGGGAACAGGCCATTTCGACCACGTGTCAGGGGGATGTTTTATTCGACAATAATACAAGATGAAACTTCATATTATCATGTAATATTATTTCATATACAGGGGGTGAGTTTTGTCGTTACAATATAGTCGTATTGGCAGCGTTATGGGTTTGATTAAATTGTTTACGGCGATCGGATGTTTTGTGTTGTAATAACGTAAGTGACATGTTTTTTGTCTGTCTGTTTTTTTTTTTGGTAGGGGGTTTTTGAAAATACATTTAAACATTTGTATAAAAATGTAAATGATTATAATTTATCTATCGTTATTTTTCATCAAATCTCATAAGTGTAATATATCATTGAAAAACAACAAAATATAAACAAATCTGTATGAAACATGAAACAGAACAAGACAGAGAAAATTTTTAAAAAGTAACGATATCAATTGGAAATCGAACCCAGGATTTCTGTCTTACCGGGACAACATATTTATCCACTCGACCATTGGGATCTAATTATAATACGTCATATTTGTTGATCTCATATTTCAAACTCAGAATTGTCAACATTCATCTTGCAACTAATGTTGTGAAGCTGTGAGTAGTGATAATAATAATAATAATATTTGGATGATTTGCGCCGTTTTTGTGCAAAATCACCTCAAGAGCGCTGTACAAATATATAATACATTTCTACAATGATCTATGTTATTACTAACTATATATGGAGATAATATACAGTACAATACTTACCTGGTAGGTCACTTGAGATTAACACTTAATTAACATTAACTAATTGTTTATTAGCGAAATTTATATAAAGGATTTTGGACATAATTGAAAAATTGGATATAATTGGACTTTCTCTCAGGAATAGTATATTTAATTTAAGGGTATGACATCTTAAATAAGTAAGTTTTTTTTTCGTTCGTCGTTAAAGGTGATGTCGGGAAGTACCTAGATATTCAGAGCTAACACGACTGAAACCATTTCAAGCAACTTTTCGATTGGTTGCCTTTCACTAGGGCAATACTGAAAGTATCTACCACTTTAATATTTACAAAACCATTGCCAATCGTGCGACTACCTCACAATGGTTCCAAGATAACTCCTCAAAATGACAATTCAACGCACCTTTAAAATAATAATAATAAAAATAACATGGCATTTATATAGCGCAGTTTAGTGTCATTTCACTTCAAGTGCGCTTAACTACTCGTATAACAAACTTAAAAAATGGTAATGCAGTATTAGTTGTCTTAAAATTATTCCTACAGTGTGCCTTACCCAATACAGATCTAATAATATAACAGTAAATACACTGTTTATCCAAAGTGATGACAAAACTTAGAATAACAATAACAGCAGGACAGGACAAAACAAGAATATTAAAACTAAAACATAATATAAAACAGGAGGTAGTTTGTGCTCAGAAATGAGAATTTTCTGAGCAGACACTTTAAAAAGGTGATATAAAGTCATTAAAAGTGATGAAACAAAAACTTGGTTAAATAGGTATAATAATGAAACTATTTAGGTAACCTATAACATTTTTATAGATGTGTTGAATTGTAATTTTGGGGAGTTGTAGGAGGAACTATTAGTTGCCTAGTAAGAATAATCTTTTCGGTAAATTCGTAGGTATATTTTTGAGTTTTTCTTTGACTAAATCTAACCATAATAGAGGTTACATCTGTCCCGAAACTTACATTAATTCATTTACATGGCTACTTACATTATTCTCCGTCCAACCCTCGTGCTCCTTTCTTTAACCTATCCATTATACATTCCTAAAACTACCCTTAGTAAATACGGAGACAGCCTCTTTGGTGGGCAGAACACAATAACACACCCCCAAGTAACAACAGTATAACAAAAACATCCCGTCTTCAAATATACCGTACAAAGCACTCGGTGTCGAGGCAATTCGTATTTCTTTTGTGTGTACTGACGCAGGGCACGTGTTTGTCGTGTCTGGCGTCGCGGGGAATGTGAGTACGTACACGGTCGTGTGATTGTATAACGCGCAAGTACAAGAAATGATGTTACTTTTGGTGTTTGCAGAGAGGCTTCCATTCACCGGTAATGCTGGGTAAATATCTCCGGCGAACAGATGATAGGATGGATCAGTTTTTCAATCATATTGCTTGAGGATTTTTCTGTCATTCTGTTTACATCAATTATATATAACATACAAATAACTTACCTGTTCTCTTAATAGATACCTTTTTCCAATCATGACCGTAAAGCAGAAAAAATTGCTTTCATCTTTCCTCTGTCAGTTCCACGCCTCACTATCATACATCAGGGTAGATACCAATAATTTATTGTAGACTTCTCCGCTTCATGCAGTAGGTGCATTTAATTATTCTAGGGACATTTAATTAACAATTTACGCAATAAATAAAGATGGACAGATAACTAAATTTTGCATGGGAATGTAACACATAAACACCGCACCGTTCTTAAACTCTCTAAAGACTGCAGACAACTAACTAACTAACAATCAGGCCGTTTCTCCGCAGGGGTAGGCAGATATGACGGACCACCAAACAAATCGGTCTTGGTACACACTTCTTGCCTCATTCACATTCATACATCATCTCATACATACTCTTTTATTATTCTTGTCCCCGACTTCTACCACAGATGATATTCATTAATTTAATACATATTTTTTTAGAGATAATATGCGAAACAAAAGTAAGCATTAGAAAATATTAAGGACGGGTTGTTCCATCGAATTGGAACAATTCATTAGTGAAGGTTTTATTTAAGTTTTGTCATTATTTCCGTTTTTTTTTATAAGAACTTGAATAGAACCTTCACAGAAATTTTATGAATTTTTCAAATTCTGTTATTGTCTCAAGTCGATGGTACAACTTTTTTAAATTTAGTATTTATTTATTTAAGGAACATGAACAGTCTTAGTAATACAATAAACAAAAGAGAATAACAAAAAAACAGACCAATTATTAATGTTCACAGATATATATTCAGAAACATAAAACTAACCTGTAAACGATAAACCTATAATATGCCTACCATATTCAGCAATAAATAAAAGTGATTATAACTATACTTAAATACACTTGGGTTGGAACGGGAAAGGGGAGGATAGGGATAAGGAAAAGTTGCCACGCAAGTAATATTAAAGTATGTTAACTAAAAGCAAAAAATCTTTTTGTTTGTTGAACAGTGAACTCCTAGAGTCTTACTCACAATAGATAATACGGAATGTAAGAATAGGATAGTAGAAAACGTTACTTATGTAGCGATGCTACGAGATTCATCTAGAATGACTTCCCAAACTTATAATCACGGGCCGTAATACAGCTGCAGTATTAGTGGCTGACAGATTTTTAAACCGCCCGACCCTCAGGATAAGGGACGTATTATGGTATTAAGACGGAGATCGCGGACTTTGTTAACAATCTGGTTGATTTTACAAATATATCAATGAAAATGTGAAAAAGCAGTAATACCCATTGGCAGTACTCTCAGAGGAATATTTTATACATAAATATCGATTTACCAAAGCAAATACGGAACGCATTATCAAATAGCAGATCATTTTAATGACATCGCAAAAATCTACAGAAGAAACGTGAAGTTAACAATCTAATTCCAATATTTAAATATTTGTGCTTGAACTTCGTAAAACAATATAAACACACACTTTTGGTTATGTTTTTTTTTTGTTGTATACATCAAAACAGCTGGTGGCTGGTGTTAAGAGGGAATTTAAACCTTATCGCAAACAACATATAAGGAGTGTTGTTGTTAACGGTTAGATTCCAAATGTCACATGAAGTGGTGCATATATAGCCTTATATATTGCTGCACTGCTCATCGAGTATTTTTAGGTACGTTTTGTTCGTTTGTTTTTTGTTTTCTCAATTTTTTTATGAACTGCATACGTATTTTAACAGTCCATTAAAATACAAGGCAGTATCCCCGCCACGCCTTCTACAAGGCTCATTTCCGTAAGGGCAGGCAGAGCCAGTTATGTGGTGTTGGCTCTGAGCACGATGTCGAGGGTTGAAAGTGTGGCAGATTAGCAAACCACCCCTGAGCAAATGGAACACCCTTGTCAGACAGATGTTCACAGCAGTGTACAGTAATATACAGGATGCTCTTTACAGTATACACTGTATACAGGGTGCTCTTTACGTCGCAGTCACAGTCACATTGTAGTGGCCTCTTTCAGCGGTGGTGATAAATCTGAGATGGGGATGAAATGATGTTACCTAACCGGCTACCCTCAATGTTGAGTATTTGTGATTTATTCTTAACTGAATTAGGGATACTTTGAATGGTTGCTGAGGTTTTTTAGTGAAGTCAATCAGCCTGTTCGGAACGAGTTTGCGATTCGGATTTAAAACTAATTGTACATACTCCGGAGTGTTTCTGCGCAGGGTTAGGCAGAGAGGACGGATCACAAAACAACTCGGTCTTGGCACACGCTCCTTGCCTAATTCGCACTTATACAACGTCCGACATGGCCCGACTAGTATCTGGTTTACTTGATCGTGCCATGACTTCCTCAGGCGTCCCCGAATTCTTCTACCATTCACATTTGCATCATATATTCTCCTTACACTCCTTTCTTCGTTCATTCGCTCTACATGCCCAAACCATTTAAGCGTCCTTTTCTTAAACTTACTGATAACGCTTCCATCAGCCATGCATTTTTTGCGAATCTCCACATTTCTCACACGATCATTCGTGGTTTTGGCAGACATTTAAACAAACATTTAAAATGCATTCATTAAAAATAATATAATATGTAGTTAGGTACAGTATATTCGCTCTGTCAAAAGGCCAACATTTAGAATCAAAACATTGCTTGAAATGGCTTTAGCCGTATTTAGTGTCCAGACATATAGCCAGGTGCTTTCTCCCCTTCCTCCTCCACGTCTCCTTTTCCTCCCATTACAGCATACCCCTTATTTGAGATGAAATAATTTCACTGGCTCCAGATGGTAGAGCGCAGTTGAGACTCTTGATAAGACATAAAAAAGTAAAACGATAAACTACCTATAATATATAAACCTTGCTTTATGTTCATACCGCGAAAATTTGTGTGGAAATTATTCAAGACTAAGGCGATGCACTACGTCGTGTAATATTTCAAATTGAGCCGCTATCAATAACAACCCTTACGTAGATGGCGATAAGGTTAAAATTCCCGCTTAACACCATCCGCCTGTTTTGATGTATACAACAAAAAAACATGGCCAAAAAGTGCCTTTTATTTTATTTTGTGGATGTTCGGGCATAAATATTTTTTTTTTCGATCATTTTATAAATAACTTAATTTGACACATTATACAATAAAATCATAACCGAAAATGGGTTCGTAAGTAGGAGATTTTCAACTTTAAAGCAGTTTTAATAGGCCTTTACATTTTTTTTTCTGGGCTTATAAAAAGACTTATCTAAAAAATACTCGATTATTTCAAAGGCCAAGATGTATTCTACTAGCAGTAGGTATTTAATTAAAGCATCTGAAACATTTCTAGGCAACCAAATTTTTAAAACAAAAACACATGATTTTGCATCACTACGTATGGCATTCGCCTAAAGGACAAACACGATTTTTGCAGAGGGTGCAGCGAAAAAATTATGTCGTTTTTTTCACTGGCTCCTGACGGTTGGGTGCAGTTGGGACTCTTATGCAATACCTATCACATTAAAATAATAATTATTATTATGTGGGTGTTGCCAGGAATATGTTTATCGATTCTTTCAGTTCGACACACCGAAATTACTTTTCATCTTGTAGTTATAAGTGTTGATACCTACCTACATATGTCAAACAGTTTTTTTTATCTTGTCGTACCGCACAAAAGTGCCAACTGCCTGTGAACCACTAGGTATAAAATATCTCAAAAAATTAAGGTTCAAAGAATGAAGGAGAGATAAAAAATGATCACCAAAAAGTGGGGAGTAAATATATGTTCAGATTTGGTCACTAAACGTAGCTAAAGATGTTGTAATTACCCTCTGGACAGAATTAAAATAGCAACTAACCCACGCAAATTAATACAAATTTACAATGACCAAACAAATTGAAGGAAGTGCCTGATTCAGTCGTAGTCATCACCACGATTTGTTCAAGATACCACACGGCAGAACAGATTTTCTAGCACGATGATTAGGCAATATGTTGTACAATAATAACAAAAATTACAATGTAAATTGATTGATTGAGAGAAGGTTAACCTTTGTTGTATCTTGTACCTGTTGGATATAGTAACACTATGCCTATATATTATCTATGCCTATTATCCATGCCTAGGATTGTCTTTGCTTCGGAATATCTTCCTGTCAAGCACTTGTATACGATTGTCCACAAGAGTGGTTAATTAAACTCAACACAATGATAATCGTATTCTTATTACACCACAAAAAACAGTACCCATATAGCTATAATAAAAGGCGCCACTGAGAACTAATATCTCGTCGAAACTTGTACCATTATTAGAAGTAGCGGTGCTTGTAGACTGGATCCGTTAGTTTTAGTAAGAGCGTTGGGATAGAGTTGGAGGTAAAAAAGCGGAACCTATTTTTTCGCTCCATGTCTCATCTAAATACGAGTATAATACCTCAATGCTTGTATCTGTATAAATCTGTATATTGAATATTATCTGTCAAATAAGTGAACTTAAATATATTTATTGAATCTTCTCGGTATCCATTGTTTAGGAGCCATTGGAACAGTATGTAGAGATGATATTGCGGTGAACTAACATTAGAAACATCTGTTACCTCTCCTTTATAGCACTTCTTCTTCCTTCTCTTCTGCGGTGTCATCCCTAGGAGATATATCACGAGATTGGCAGGGGTCTTCAACAATAGGGGTAATTTCAGTTTATCAAGATAAAAAATAACTAAAACATTGTGTTTTAAGATGTATTGTCGTTAAGATTCTGGCTTTATTTTAGGGTATTGTCTCGTGTCAATAAGAAATTATCATAAAGAGAACTCAATAATATTAAAAAAAAAAACATTGTCATATACCTACGTTACTGAAAATATCCTACCCTAATCTTGAAAATAGTGTTTAATGCAGCAGCACGGTTCATAACCGCGGTTTAAAAATATTCGCACATTTCAGAACACCTTCGTAACCTTCACTGGCTCATGTGCCCTGAAATAATCCAGTACAAACTGTGCTGGATGGTGTTTAAATCCATCAATGAAATGGCCCCACCCTACATCTCTGAACTATGCTATCTAGGAAAACACTGGTCTGAGGCAGTCAACTCTTAGATCAGCAACATCAGCAGCTGTAGGCAGACTGATGGAACCTAAGCGAAATCCAAATACTAAGTTTAGTGATCGCCCTTTCGGAGTATCTGGGCCGAAGGCTTGGAATAAACTCCCTCCGGAACTAAGATCCATAACAAGTTCAACAGAATTCAGGTCTAAACTAAAAACATACCTTTTTATGCTGTCATACACCTAAATCAAATATAACATTCCTGAGAGAATGTCCAATTATATCCAATTTTCCAATTATGTCCTAAGTCCTGTATCTAAATTTCGCTAATAAACAATTAGTTAATGTTAATTAAATGTTAATCTCAAGTGACCTACCACGTAAGTATTGTACTATATATTATCTCCATAAATAGTTAGTAATAATATAGATCACTGTAGAAATGTAGATATTATAAATTTGTACAGCGCCCTTGAGGTAATTTTGCACAAAAACGGCGCTATACAAGTCATCCAAATATTATTATTATTATAAACTATAGAAATCGTTGAAACACGTTGTTCCCGTGATTAGGACTAAGAAAAGACTATTTAACTTTTTATATTCATATCTTGCATAAAACATCGAAAACAGTTGAAAATTCATGTAAAAGTTGCACAAGAATAAATATTCAAAAAAATTAACAGAAATAATCAATAGAATGTTTTTTCCGTCGACGTGAACCTTAAAAAATAACAAGTGTTTATATGGATGACGCCCTTGATTTTTCACGAAAACGGCGCTTTATAAATTAGCCAAATTTTAATATGACCTTCCTTTTGAAAGCTGTAGGATGTATTTTGAAGTTCCATCAAACCTTACAAAATATCAAGACCTCGAAGTGTCAATAGCAAACATTTCAATTTGGGAGGCAGGCATGCAGGTACTGCGTGGCGGGCCGGATCGGGAGGTACTGGTTGAGGGAGACCTTTTGACCTCAACAGCCGGACTTCTCGACCCATCAATTTGCACCGCAGTGGGAGGGATGGATCCATACGTCCTCCTGCACACATTGACCTACCCCTCATAAATTTTTCCTTCCCAGAACTTTTTCTCTCCTTCGTTTCCCTAAAAAGATCCTCTACGCAGCATCTCCAAAGATGACATAGGCCCTGAGGGAAATTTTTATACTCAGGGCCTCCTGTATGGAGCTAACTAATAAAAGTCTTTCGATTTAAAACCAAGATGCAAGAATTTAACAATAGACGCCATCTCTCAAACAAGATTTCATAATAATATAAAAGCACAAATAAAGCTAAATGTAACAGAAGACATCCTTCAAAATCAAATTAATTCAGTGATATTCAACTTAATACATAAAAAACCTTGTCTTATAAATAATATATCTATTCCTCAGTTAATCCAAATCACTTCTTTTATACCTCTGTCTCTACAAAGGTGTATTTTTCCGGACATTAGTTCCAAATGCCGCCGTTAGTTGTCGCTATAATCGCTTTTGGTTTTCTGGGCGGTGCTTTTGATATCCGTCCTGAAAAGATTCAATAAAGATTATTAAAAATACACGACTCCAAAGTCAAAATACTCGTAAGCTTACGCTATTTTTTGTCGCCCCAGTCCTCGGGTCTAAGATAAGTTGAATTTATAGTTTATAGCTGAGAATTTGGGTGATTTTTTACGGCAAGTTCCTAATCTCGAATCGGCTGACTCAAAGGTTTGCCTACCGATAAATCTAGTTTTTTTTTACTCTATATATTTCTGATTTCTTTTACATAGTGTGCACATTCTACGTATAATGGCTAAGCAGGTAGGCACTTCAGAGCAAACATAAATGTCTACGTTTATTAAACTTTTACACAATCTCCATGGCGTAGTAAACTGTAATAATTTGATTGGATAACTTTCAGTGCACCATTTTTATGAAATACTACTTATACAGGGTTTTCCAATAAGAGGTGTTATTTTGAATAGCCCGCTATTTCCCTAGATGTTACTTTTAAAGCTGTTATTTTTTGACATTTGAATATTAAAAACTACGCCATTAATAAAAATGGAACGATACACGCTTCAACAACGCATTGAAATTATTAAAATTCACTCGAGGCCCATTTTCACCTCGGTGGCTTCGTCAACAAGCAAAATTGTCGCATCTGAGGCTCAGAAAATCCAAGAGTTATTGTTGAAAAGCCTCTTTATCTTCAACGTGTGACTATTTGGTGCGGTTTATGGTCCGGCGGAGTCATTGGACCTTACTTTTTCGAAAATGAGGCTGGAGCAACAGTTACGGTGAATGGATTGCGCTATCAAGAGAAGATTAATAATTTTTTATGACCGGAATTGGATGGTATTGATCTGTACAACGTTTACTTTCAACAAGACGGCGATAAGTGCCACACAAGCAACGAAACCATTGATCTTTTACGATTGAATATCGAAATAACACCTCTTATTGGAAAACCCTGTATTATGTCTTCTGCGTGCAAAGCTGTGTATAAAATTCTATTGTATCTATTTATATAAATAAAAATGTTAATTTTTATTTATTCAATATCTTAACACTTCGAAGTTCTTCGCCGATTGCTTTGAAATTTTGACACAACTCCAACGTTGCATTCAAATACGCATGTGTTTTATTTACCTATATTATATAGAGGTCACCTGTGACAGGTAAAAACATGCCAGTAAAAGCAGAACGCGACAGACTTAGCACAGCAACGCGTGGCGGGGTACAGATAGTGTAAAATAAAGTATCAGGTCTACGAAAACTGCTTTTAGGCGATGCCATACGTAATCGCAAAATCATGTGTTTTTGGTTTGAAAATTTGGTCGCCTAGAAATGTTTCAGATGCTTAAATTAAATACTGCGAGTAGAATACATCTTGGCCTTTGAAATAATCGAGTATTTTTTAGATAAGTCTTTTTATAAGCCCAGAAAAAAATAATGTATAAGGCCTATGAAAACTGCTTTAAAGTTCAAAATCTCCTACTTACGAAACCATTTTCGGTTGAAATTTTATTGTATAATGTGGCAAATTAAGTTATTTATAAAATGAACGGAAAAAAATTAAATATTTATGCCTGAACATCCACAAAATAAAATAAAAGGCACTTTTTGGCCATGATTTTTTCTTGCATAAATCAAAACAGGTGGATGGTTTTAAGCGGGAATTTAAACCTTATCGCCATCTACGTAAGGGTTGTTATTGATAGCGGCTCAATTTAAAATATTACATGACGCAGTGCAGCGCCTTAAGGTTCAAAATCTTCTACTTACAAACCCCATTTAGGTGATGGTTTTTTAGTAAAACAAGCTGACCTATCCCTGGCGTTCCTGGGGGGTTATCCTTACGAGATAGACATATACCAACGCGGACTTTTCTTTAAAGCTTTTAAAGATATGTAATTCCGTAGTACATTATGTGGCTTTTTATCATAAGGTTTAATCAGCATTAGTAATGTAATTAAGAGAATTAAATTAAGAGAATTTTTATCAGATTACAAAACATCGACTTTTCTCTACTTTCTATAAATATAACATGCATGTAATATATATGTATATCTTCCGGAAGAAATTATCTCAATAATAATGAAAACCCTATCAAAATCCGTAATGAACAAGGTAATGCGAAGTTACAACCCTATCCAACTAAAGTGGCGAACTACACTGCGTCGTGTAAAAACGATCATCTGCAAGATGCTAACAAAATAGCAATTACAATAGGTTCAAAGTGATGTTAGAAACTTGCAAAAAATGGTTCCATGATAACTCAATACAGTGACAACACACTTTTAAAAAGTAATATAAAGTCATTAGAAACGATGAAAATAATTTTTTTTAACCTAACCTAACCTAACCTACTTAACCCAGTTAATAAAGTTTTTGTTTCATCACTTTTCATGACTTTATATAACTGTTTGAAGATGTGATGAATTATCATTGTGCTGATTTCGTCATACAAGTATCTACGGAAATACAACGGAGATGGCGCTGAAAGTTAATTTGGTTTTCGTAATGATTAAGAGATTTTTTTTTGCATTCAAAGGTCATTTTGGAGAAAAAAAATGATAGGTATTTACTTCATTACAGGGTTATTTCGAGAAAAAAATAATATCGTATTAAAATTATTTGCGTGTTTTTATTTGGTGTCGAAACTATCTGGTTCAAATTTCCAAATACTCTCCCGTCACAGATTCCGCGGTGGCTTTTTGAGTATCGGTTATCCTCTGTGTGGAGGAGAGGCTAAACGTTTCGAGAGCCCCACGGACCCGCGGTGGTGTCGAAGGTTGTGCCGTCGCTGGCATTGTTTTATCCTTAGTCCCCGTGTCCCGGTATCGGCACCGGACACCGGGCACAGCGCTGCGTTGGTGACGGATTCGGCCCACCCAGGAGAGGGTGAAACACCGGGACTGGACCAATTTTACCTAAATTTGCGAAATATTTTCAAGTAAAATTACTAAAAAAATATATTATTAAGACCATAAATTGACTCCTTCCGATATATACAAACTAAAATGTTTGTTTTTAGTATTTATTAAGATGTACGCGAATTTTTTCATGCATCTAGTAGGAAAATATAAGTAAAAAATAAGATAAAGTTCAAGAATTACAGTTACATTGGTTTATGAAACAAGTTAAAAAATAAATAAATACCTTCTTATATAATCATAACCGTTTTCTTATATACATAATATAGCACATACTCTACGAAAATTGACTTATGGCTTCCTTTACAGCTTTTTGTAGGTTATTATAATTTTTTTGTCCTTTATAAAATAAGCTATTTTGTGTGCACGTAACCATAGTTTTGGAAAGGCTAAAATCTCGTAATGAGTGTCTCTCATTTATTATCGGGAAAACAACTCATAATTACGACAATAGAATATTTAAGGTGTCTTAATAATAGACATGTTCCCTTTCACCATGCGTTCTATCTCCCCTCCCACTCTTCAAAAAATCCATAGTCCCCACCCCCACTTCAACACTTAGTAATATAATATGTTCACCCATTATTTTGTAATGTCATGTTGGTATATTTTGCCCCGAGAAAGGAACGGTTGTTCCGAAACCGGTCAGCGTATATAAAAAAATATAGTGGTTTATGAGCATTAATAATAATTATAATAATTGGATAATTTGTAGAGCGCCGTTTTTGTGAAAAATCACCTCAAGGGCGCTGTACAATTTATTTCCTAGGATCTACATTTGTTATTTAGACCAACTGTGCCAGCACGAGGTTCGTCATCCGTTCAGGCATGTGTCTGCCGCCAATATAGCGCTGACATGTGTCTGCTGCCAATAAAGAGCGCCGACAAACATCCTCACATAGACAACAAACCTTGGCAGCACCGCTGTGACGCTCGACAAAGACGGAAGATGGAGACTCTGCTGCAAGAGTCCTAGGTAGCGAAGGAACTGTACCAGCTGCTGCAGGGAGAGAGACTACCCCGTCCACCAACTGTGCCAGCACGAGGCTCGTGATCCGCTCAGGCATGTGTCCGCCGCTAATATAGCGCTGACATGTGTCTGCTGCCAATAAAGAGCGCCGACACAACATCCTCACATAGATAAAAGACCTTGGCAGCACCGCTGTGCAAAATCACCTCATCCTAGTCTACCCTAGTCTCTCCAGTCACCTCCCAGCCTTTCATGCCACCTAGTGCATCCTCTCGACCCTTTAAGACTCCTTCCTGGCTCCAATACCTAAATAAAATCCAGCAAAAAAAATAAAAAAATAAAATTCTTTCTATTGTCGTGATCCGACGATTTCACACCTCTGTCTCAGACCCTTAGGGCTCGCTTATCGCAGGCTATCATAAGCAAAATCTTGAACCAAAGTCAAAGTGAAGTTTATGTGTGTCATCTGTAACAACATACATAAACAAAAACAGAAAATAAAAACAAAAACTTTAAACAAAATATGGCTTATCTGTCCTCCAGGCAGACATCCTCGGTTGAAAAGGTCCCGTAAATCCCGACACCACTTGACACTTGAGTCAGGTATAAAATCTTTGACTGCACTGAGAATCTTTGTTCTAGGTTCACTTTCAAAATTTAATCGGTTTAAAATGCTATAATAATTGCAAATTCCGGCTAAACGGTAGAAGTTACGCGCATTTCGTGAAATAAGAAGGTAAGCACTATATAAAACACGGATGCTGAACATTTTTCAGCGATCTTTTAACAAGGGAAACCTTCTGAAAGGATTAAACAAACTGGAGCGGTTAAAACACGTCCGCTCTCGTAGGCTTTTGTGATCGAGATTAGTGGTTTATTAACATTATTTCATGTATCGATCTATTAGGTTTTTTTTTTGTATAAATTTTTTTTTCTTAAATCCATATTTTTTTTACGATAACTATACACTTTACAAATATAAGGCGAAAAAGTCCCGATAAACTGCTTTTTAACAGTTTGTCTAACGGGTTCTTTACATTATAAATCTTATCATATTGAATTTACAGTAACATTTTTACAATTTTTTTTTTTTTTTTTTTTTTTATAGTTAATACCTCACAAGAGTCCCAACTGCTCCCGTCTGGAGCTAGTGAGACTATGGCATGCCCAATTGGGGGATGTTGTGAGGCTGAAGGTAAGTGGGGAAGGGAAAGAGGAAGGTGGGGAAGTACCTGGCTATTCAGATCTAGTCACTAAACACGGCTAAAGCCATTTGGAGCAACGTTTCAATTCTGAATGGTGGTCTTACACCAGGGCGATACTGGTAGTATCTTCCACTCTGAAATTATCTGTATAAAACAAAAATTAAAAAAATTACAGATATATAGCAAAAGAAAATAATGAAAAACATAAATAATAATTTTAAAAGTCTTTGGAATAATATATCATTGTAAGCTAATTCAAATTAATTCTTTTAGTAAGCCAAGTCTTCAGTAAGTTCAACAAATGTTTGTTTTGGGCACAGTTTTTAATTTCAGCAGGTAACATACTAAAACAACTGGGAATCATATAGTTTAACGTTCTTTGTCCATATTTATTTATATGCTTAGGTAGAATTAGTCCTTTATTAAAGTTAAAACGAGTATTATAATTGTGTTCTAGCCTGTTTATATATAAGGGGTTATTGATGTGCTGAAATATAATTTTGTACCACAGAATTGTTCTCACTGAAATAATTCTGATAGAAGTATGAAATATTATGCCTTTCTTTGTATAAATTTTTTTCAGCTATAATTTTACTAATGAATTTTGGATTTTGACACTTTGGATTGAATCGCCGTAGATGACTTGTTTCAGTCAATAAAACTTGACATTCAATAATTACATTAACCGTAACTAACAGAATCGGAAATTGGCAACCTTTGGAAAAAAATTAACTTACCAAAAGCAATGCATAAATACATTCGTAATGCGTTTTCGTCTGCTACGGAAACCATCAATTTTCCCCCGATATATTAATTCAAACTAATTTTGTGCCGGTCTGTCCTCATAACTGACCATTCAATGTACCTGCGCGTTCAACACGCTCTTGTGTCCTGTTCAGGGTTGATCAAAGCAAAACGAACACTAAGCAGAATTCTTGCCTGAACAGACTATGCAATAATTTCAATGGCGTATTATCCAAGGTTGATATTTTCAGTAGCGAACTTACCAAATGCAAGAGGTCCATAAAATAATATTTCTCTGATTGTTTGTGAATGATGTTTATGTCTCTATTGTTTATATCTCTATTATGATTTGATTTATACCTACAACCTCTCTCCATGGCTATAAATGTATTGTTTTGTAAATTTTTCGTTTTAAATAATCTTTGTTTTGTATAATTTATTTAAATAACTTATTCCATATTATGCTGTCTCAGTTAAAGTCACAAGGTGGAAATCCATAATTGGTTTTATTTTACTATATAATACTTATGTAAAAACTGATTAAATGTAAACTGTAGATTTCCCAAAAATGAATAAATGGATAAATGATTAAATAATACAGAAATTTTAATTTATTTTCTCTAACAATTGAATCCATAACTGGTGCTTCACCCTACCCGTATTAGTGCTGCCATGTTTTGACTCCAAAGTCACTGAACACGATTAATTACCTCCAGTGGTAAGCAGAGGCGGTAGGCACCTACCCCACTTAAGATTCCAACAAGGTCCTTTACTTGTTTATTTATATTTTTGCTGCTGGCAACCCAGGAAGGATAAGACCTTGTTTTTTCGGTGTCATAAAAAGGTATGGAAGATAGCACTGTGTTATGTGTCAGTTAATTGTAATGGCCGCCGATAGATACCGTTTTATTGCTTTTTTATTTGTTTAAATAAAAATTGACGCAGATTTGCTATGTTTTATTTTTATTTGTGAATCCGATCGAGATTCCGTAATACTCCCCACTATTCAAAACCAGAGGAACTATGGAATCCCCATTTTGAGGTATTTTGTGAAGGAGACGGGAGTTGGGAAAGGAATTGAATATGAATGAAATAATTATTTTATAAGTAATAATTATTAGCCTGAAACACTCATCCACATTGAAAAATCTCCTGATAAAAGATACATGACGCCAACGGGACTATTCAATAATTACTGCTTGTTACATTTTTTCACCTGAAACAACCAACTTTATTTTATATGAGAAAGGCATTGTAAGTGCTAACTATCTCACTAGATGGCGTCGAGACAAATTGTCTACATTTTTGGTGAAGTTACTAGAACTTGTCATATATTAATTTTTTTTGGTTTGCTTATAAAATAATTGTTACCCTTTGTGCTATGCATAAAAAATCTTGTCTTAAACATTAGTTTACCAAAAAAATAATAATGAATGAAATAGGTTGGGAAATAGTATACAACATGGAAATACAAGGAATGTCAGTTGAAATTCCAAATTGAATTAACAATGCCATCTAGTGGCATTAATGTGTATATTGACTGCAAAATTATTTTAGCAACAATCATCGCTGTCAAAAAACTATATCGGTTTACTTGGTTGTTTACGGCAGCCAAGAATATTACTATAATTTAATAAAATATACCTTTATTAACAATGAATGTCAGTGACAAAACACACACTTTTAAACATTAAATTCAGATTTATGGAAATTTATCTTGAATTGGCATTCCTCGTTTTTCATTCTTCAGATCTGGTAACCAAACAGTCAGAGCTAAAGCCATTTCGACCAAAGATTAGATTCTTACGGCCGTTGTTCCCAATCCTACTGATTAACATTTGGGCCGAAATGTTGGCTCAACACTGCTAAAATGTACAACTACTCTTTCCAACGGAACGGTGACGACTGAGCGATCAACCAATTTAAGGAAGCCAAACTACTGGATTAAGCCTGCCTCAGTAAATGAATAGTTATAAAAAGTGTCGAAGAGTGAAAAATATTCGCGAGGCATTAAAGTCAAGCTAACACTTTATTTTTAACATTTTACATACGTTTGTTCAAGAAAATATAGTTTAATGTATTACAGAATTCAAAAAAATATTATATACGTTAATAATAAATAAAATAATTAATTTTTCAATATTTATTTATCGTTGAAAGTTTTTACTTTGATGTCATTTTATTGTCTATGAAAGTGGGCATGGCCACTTAAGATAATCAACCGTAAAAATGTTTGGAAACAGGCGAATTGAACGTTACTGTAAAAATTACTTGGCTGATCGAAGCCTGAGATTGATCTTTCGGAAAGTTGGGAACAACGGCCGTTAATGTTGGTCTTTAACACCTCGACTCCGGTGATGGGTCTGGTTTGACCCAGTGTTTTTAAAAAAAAAGATTTTGCCGCAAATATCTCGTTTAGGCTAATTTCCTTTTGTCTATTCTTTCATCAAATATTTACCCACATTTCGACTCAAAAATGATTAAAATCGGACACGTTTTAAAAAAGTTATAAGAATAATTGTGTTTAAAAACACGCAAAAACTCATTTCTTCTCAGTTGAATCCGAGCAGCCGACGAAACAGCATATCCCTCGCTCTGTCCTTCCGTCTTTGTCTCTCACAGTCCCGCGCAGATGTTGTCAACCATTCGGGCACATTTCTAGTATTGTGATTTTTGTTTGTGACTTTGTTTTAATTTTTTTTTTCGTAGCGTACGAACGCAATGACAAAGCAAAATTATTTATCTGATAATGAGATCGAAAAGCCACTTAACAGTTCGAACAGTGAGATCAGTGATGATGGCGACTTGGAATTCGAAACATTAGATCCAGAATATGAAAGTGATCTGGAAGAAATATTACTAGAGGAAATATCTGAAAGTGGAAATGGAAGTGATAATGAAGTTAGTGTAGGAAATTCGAATGAATCCGTTGCACATCAACATTTATACGTGTCGAATTCCGGATTCCAATGGAATTCTGCGCCACCAGCCAGCTCACGTACCAGAAGCCATAACATTATTTCTTCTACCCATGGATTGAAAAACGGTAGCCAGAACATAGTATCCATCAGAGATGCTTTTGATTTGTTTATTTCAAATGAAATGGTGGAGGAAATTATTGAAAATACGAATAAATTCTGTCAGCTCAATCCGAAAAATTCCAGCTTTCCTAACATTACGAAGACAGAAATGTATGCATTTTTTGGAGTTCTTTTGGCTTCAGGAAGAAATCGCGGCTGAAAGTTAGAACTAAGCGAACTTTGGATTACCGAGGATTTATTCCGGCAGCATTTTTTCCCCTCCGCTTTATCTAGAGATCGCTTCCGCTATATTTTTAGCAATATACGTTTCGATGACATTTATTGAATGATATAATATATCGATGAATTATTTTTGTGAATTTTAGCATTTTTAATATATTTTAACTAATAAAAAACTGTTAAACTTTTAATAATTGGTAGTGCTATATAATTATTTTGCTGCTGAATTTGTAATAATAAATCCATTTGGTGTTTTGTGTATGTATATAAATTTTATTAATCGTCGAATCATTTTTGTATTTTCGTATTTAGAATATTGCTTTTATTCCTTTTTTTTAAATGAAAATTGTTAATTTAAATTTGTTTTATTGAAAAATAAAAGTTTTAGTATATTTTAATGTGTGTCATTCAATGGTTTTAGTTGTGATAAATAAATGTGTGAGGAAGTAAATACTCAACTTGAATTTGAATGCCATTATATAATATTTTCTAATATTTGCATAAGCAATCATCGTTTAATATGGCTATAAATTGAATTTATTTTCTCTTTACACATCTTTCTATTAGAGGTACAGCCACAAGGAAATTATCAAATAAGTGATTTATTTCTGGTATTTTAAATAATACACGATATTCTTGTAAATGCACACCATCGAAAATTTTAATAATTATAGAAATAAAAATGTTTATTTCCGCTGACGAACGCTTCCTGTCCCCCTCTCCCGCGCTACCCTCCTCATTCCCCTGACCATCGCCCGGCACCCGCATCGGCCGTCGGGGCCGTCTTCGATTCAGTCCAGGGGGGTATAACTCCGAGAAAAAGTGGGTCAGAAAAAAAGACACGGTAATCTCTATGGGTAACTTGTGACGTATATTTTCCACAAACCAATACGAACTTCATGCATGTTTATAGGCCGCTGTCACGAACTTCATGCATGTTTATAGGCCGCTGTCATTGGCCGATTTTAGGCTAGCCAATGGGTTGGCTCCGAATGAGAATTATATTGTCTATGGTTACGCCTTTTTTATAGTTTCTATCCTAGTCGATGGTGAGTATGTGTAGTAGTGACGTATATTTTTCAGTTACAGACTTTTAACTATGGCAAACATTAGGACCCATGGGCTCAGTACTAAAAACCCGAAGATATTGATCTAGTGAGTGGTTCATATATGATTCAGTCGTTGATTAGCTGTTGCGCGGGATGTCCGCGCCGCTGTATATCGACGAACCGCAAAATTTACGGAACACTAATTTCTAAAACTTTCATGTTCATACAAGAAACACAGGGGATATGTTATGAGTTAATGAGGAACTACAATAATATCATATAAAAGTAAGAATATGAACGAAAAATGCATAAAAAGCCTTTTAATTTCATCATTTCAGCCGGGTCAATCTGGACCCACCACCGCCGCATGTGTTTCATTTTCAACCTCCGGGTATTACGTGTTAAGCAAGGCGATAATAAGAGTATCTACCACTCTTGATAACCAAGATGGTAAGTTAGCTAACGATGACATTTAACTTCTATCAATAAAGGATTAAACGTTTCACATAAAGTTATTCACTATCCCACGCAGAACCTTCCTGTGTAAATAGTAACTACGCAATTATTATTGCGTTATCTGTAAATTCCACACCATAGACAATAATATCTAATTACCTACAGTAGACACGTCAGCGTGACAGCTCCTGTAAAATGCTACCACAAACAAAGCGTGAAATCACTCTTCACTTGAAATCGGAATAACTCAATCCGATTGATATCTCTGCTCAGCTTTTTCAAAAAGGACGACATGTCTTGCACATTATTTAGATTGTTGAACTGAAAGGATACGACTGGACGATGAGTGTCTTCGATAGTTCATTTGTGACCCAATGTGTTCCCAACTCACTGGAGCCATTGAGACTATTATTTTTTTCTTCTGTTCTCTGACATATGGTATACATAATAAGAACAAGTTATATAAAATGTTAATAATCAGCATCTGTATGGATTTGTAGAAGTAAGTATTTTGTGAACACCTCACCGGGGAACCTAGGCTGAGGTGTTCGCAAGTTTTAGGTAAAGTGTTATTATGCCGTCATAAGTAAAAACATAGCAACGTCTTTGAGATTCTCAATATACAGTGTCCATTTTGGGTTAGTAGCAATTACAGTACATAGAGAGGATATTGTGTCAGCGCTTTATTAGCAGCAGACACATACCTGGACGGATGACGAACCTCGTGCTGGCACTGTTGGTGGACGCGGTGGTCTCTCTCGCTGCAGCAGCTGGTCCAGTTTCTTCACCACCTAGGATTCTTACTGCAGAGTTTCCATCTTCTATCTTCGTGTCACCTGTTCCTGTTCTTCATTTTACTTAACTTAACTTCACTTTATTTTTGTAATATTTATATATTTTTTAATACCTGCATCAACTGTAAAGCGCCCCTGAGGTGATATCTCACAAAAGCGGGGCTATACAAATTGCCCAATAAATTAACTAATTAATCATAATAAAACATAGACACAATGTAGTAACAATTTAGTGAAAAGAAAAGGATAATACATGAAGTAGTGTAGTTAATGATGCAGTTAAGACAAAAAGAGAATAAAACAAATCAAAAGTAGATGAAAATGAAATCACCTTTCTAAAAACCATTCCTAAAGGTAGAAGGGAGGGGAGGAGTTGGGTAAGATGAAGGTGACGAAGTATCCGATTATTGAGATTTGGTCACCTAACACTGCTAAAGCCGATTCAAGCAACGCTTGGAGTTTGAATGGCAGGTCAATTCAGATAAAAACACATATATATTCATCAACAAGTCTATAATTGTATAGCTCTACGTGTGCGATACTAAACGTAGTAAATTTCAGTTCAAAATTATAGTTCAGTGAAACTACGCGCCTTGTTTCAGTAACCTATCTTCAGTTTTTAATTCATTTAAGGTCAGAGTTATGTGGCATTCCATACTCTGCATAATTCTGTTAAAAAATGGAGTGATTGAATACTTACGATACCTACTTATTAGTGTGGGTAATTCGGCATACTGCCTCCTCTACAATTCTTCCATCGTTGCATTATTGCGGTAAAGCAGAATATTAACTCAACACGTTTTTGTATGGAACACGGACAGAAATTACATAATGCTTGTGGATAATGATCGGGTGAGGCGATGCACCACACGAAGGTTGCACGCCTACTTAAACGACTTATAAAGGTGTGTTCACATTTGCATCTCGCGGAGAAGACGCCGGATGCGTCCCGTATCAAACTGATGCGTCAAACAATGAAATAATTATTTAAGCACAGAAATATTAAGATAAAATTTATGTTGACATTACTAATTCTGAATTTAGGTGCACGTGAGGGGTATTCACATGAGCGCATTGTTAGGAAATGTGTGATTTTATTTCTGTATTTTTTAGTAATAGTAATGACAATATTCGTTTTGAATCATAAAATAAAAATAAATGTTGGAAAAGTAATAAGATTCAGGGTTCCGGTTCCAGTTCCGGTTCCAGTTCCAGCTCCAGGGTTCATGTTCCAGTTCGATTTTGTTTAGCCGCCATTTTGGTTTGGATGAGATTTGTCAGTTGGCATTTGACAGTCGATAATAATTTAGTGTGGAGCATCTAACGCTGCAACAACGTATTGAAATTATTAAAACATTTTATTTAAATAATTGTACAATTGTGAAAGCAGAGAAAATTACGTGACCGAATAATGTCAAAAAGGGGAGATATCGAAAGCCTCCATTATTCACTGATTTGATCCTTCTCGATTTTTTCCTACGAGAATACTTGAAGGGAAAGGTGTACACCAATAAACCAACCACAGCCGCGATGCTTAAGGACAACATTCGAAACGAAATTGCTGAAATAACGCCATTACGTTATTATATATTATTGACTCGTTTTTGTGGAACACCCGTTCCGGCATCTGTTTTTCCTTCTTCGTATAATCCAGGCGTCTTCAAGACATGCGTTAATAAATCCATGCCTACAACCCCTATCTTAAACCGCCTTAAAACCCCACCCAACCGGGTGATATAGGCGATATAGCTCCCGGTTGGACAGCGTTGTGAGATTCTCATGGCGCTCTTGTGATGTGTCACATAAAAAAGGCCATTGCAGGTACATTAACATGTGTTCCAATATATTAAGAATTTACTAACAATTTATCAGTAAACGGCCTGCAATCCCGTTTAAACCGGATTACCTATTATTGTATGGAGAGATTCTTATTTATTTATTTATTGGACAATTTTTATAGCGCCGCTTTTGTGAGATATCACCTTAAGAGCGCTTTACAGTTGATGCAGGTATTACAAAAAATAAAAATATTACAAAAATAAAGTGAAATTAAGTTAAATAAAATGAAGCACAGGAAGAGGTGACACGAAGATAGAATATGTAGATTCTGCAGCAAGAATCCTAGGTGGTGAGGAAACTGGATCAGCTGCTGCAGCGAGAGAGTCCACCGCGTCCACCAACAGTGCCAGCACGAGGTTCGTCATCCGTCCAGGTATGTGTCAGCTGCTAATAAAGCGCTGACACAATATCCTCTCTTAGATACCAGACCTCGGCAGCACCGATGTGACATTCGACGAAGATAGAGGATTAATAAATTAGCAATATTAATTTTTCCTCGTGTACCTTCTGTCCTAAAACCAAACAAACATCCACTCCTTTTTTTCCTCAAAAACACCGCATAACATACGCATAACATTTCCAAGATATTCTAAAAGATAATGGCAGAAAAAAACACTGCCTTCTGTATTTCATTCAGTATGTTTAATAATTATTATATCAACTTTGTGTGTTTGTCATTAGTCGGCGTGTGCGGTCACGGATCCGACACGTATCAGACACGAATACGAACTCCGCACGACTATGTAAATCGCCCCTAAATATGAATGCGAAATCGCGTTTTGTTACATAAATTAACCAATGTTCTCCGATTAACTAATTATTAGTTAATCGCGGATCTTGTACTCATTAGTGCGAATTAATATCAGATCAAAGATAGGCAATGAAACAATGGCAGGTAGCTACTGTGTACTGGAATAAATTATTGTAATTTGTAACTATTTTAAACTCTACCTAACCTCATAAGACTGCTCACGTTTTAAAAATTAAAAACCAGTTATCCATGTAGGAGACTTAGGTAAAAAAATGTGACACGGAGAAAAATGACTATTGCCAATTTATTAAGATTCTCTTCAAATTATTTATTTATTCATTTTTGGGAAATCGCCAGTTTACATTTAATCAGTTTGCACATTTATTTTTTATTTATTTATTTAATACATGTTACATTGTTTCGAAATTTACATAAAGTAGATATAATGAATCACCATACTAGGCGGCTGCCTGTTTCATGGTGACCAATTGAGTGTAATTACTTTGTATGAAATATGAAATCTAGTGTAAACATATGAAATAAGTAACTATAGATGAAGCTAAAATTTTGTAAAAATTGTAATAAAAAGTAGAAGATAGAAATTAGAAAGGAGAAATAAGTAAATTAGCATTAGATTGTAAAAATGTACATAATTATATATATAATTTTTAATATGTGTGCATACAAGCACACATGTGTATATAGCAGCAGACATACCTATATACATATAACAACACATGTATACATACAACCATATGACGCATCCTCACGCATATAAACAATATAGTATACACCTCTATCTGAGTACTTGGAATAGGCTACTAACACTATAACAATCGCACATCAAAAAATTCCCGAGCGCTTTCCTGAAACTGTCGTATTTGGCTATTGATTTTATTTCTAACGTTAAATTATTGAATATTTTTGGAGCAAGAAAGTTAAATTGTCTTTGTGCCATTGAGGTTTTTATTGGGGGAATAGTATAATTGGATTTGTTGGAATATCTTGTATTATGGGTCGATTCAAAAATATTTTTTTTCGTATGTTTGAATTTATAGTAGGAGGATATGTTTTTGACGTATAAGGATTTTATGTTGAGTACTTTGAAGTCGTTAAATAAGTCCTTCGTGGGGTGAATATAGTGTACTTTGTAAATAGTCCGCATTATCAATTTTTGAGCTTTAATTAATGGATCTAATATCGTGTTAGAGCATCCTCCCCAGACTACTATACCGTAAGATATAATTGATTGGCATAAAGAAAAGTATACCGTTTTTAGTGTATTTTTATTTAGAATATTTCGTAATGACCTGAAGATATATGCCAGTTTCCGTATACGGTTTGTAACATTTATTACGTGATCTTCCCATCGTAGTTTATTGTCAATTATTACACCCAAATATTTAATGGAATCTACTCGTTCTAGTGGATTGCACAGACAACTAGAGTTATCTCTACAAGAATGTATTTTTAGTGTACGATTGATTGAAGGCTGACTCGGAATATTAAGACTAAACGTTATATATTTCGTTTTAGTAATGTTTAGGGTGAGTAGATTATCATCCAACCACTGTTTAATAATTTGCAATGTTAGATCCGCTCTATGAAATGTTTCTTCCCATGTCTTACTTTTTAGTACTAGGGCAGTGTCATCGGCGAAAGTGATTATATTGCCATCAATAATAGATAGTTTACATAAGTCATTGATATAAATGAGAAAAAGTGTGGGACCGAGTACACTGCCCTGTGGCACACCAAAGTTAATGCTAGTTGAGTGGGATGGTTTATGCGATGGTAGCTTAACACATTGCTTTCTGTCTGTGAGGTACGATTTGAACCAATCAAATGCCTTATTCTTTATTCCGATTTTTTTGAGCTTGGCTAGAAGGATTGGATGAGATACTGTATCAAATGCCTTAGCTAAATCCAGAAATACTGCCAAACATTTATCACCTTTGTCTAAGGCTTGTGTTATATGTGATGTTAGTTCTAAAATAGCTGAATCTGTATTTAGTCCTTCTCTAAAGCCATACTGGTTTGACGAGAGTATGTTATATTTTGTAAGATGGTCGATAAGTCTTTTTTTTACTATTTTTTCAATAATTTTTGATAGTGATGATAATATAGAAATTGGTCTGTAGTTTGTTATGTCAGTAGGATTTCCGGACTTAAAAATTGGTTGAACTAGGGCAAGTTTGAGTTTGTTTGGGAATTCACCTTTAGTGAGACTAAGGTTAATGATATGTACTAATGGATGGATTATAAAGGGTTCAACTGTTTTGAGTATAGTTGAGGAAATTTTGTCATGATTGCACGAATGAGAGGGCTTTAATTGTCTAATAGTTTGAGAAATTTCATCGTAGTTGGTCGGGTTTAAGGTGAGTATATTATCTGTTTCACTGGCACATTGATTGATAATGTCGGCAAGGGCATTTTCATCGGTTGATGTCTTATTTAAAATCTTTGATGCTAGATTTTTACCGATATTGCAAAAGTATTCATTTATGTGATTGGTCACAGTGTCTGGATGGTCATTTAGGGAGGTGTCTTGGCCGTTGATGTTTAATTTATTGATTGGTTGTACTGGGTGGTCAGTGTTAGATATTTCTTTGACGATATTCCAAATTTGTTTGTTATTATTACCGACTCTGGACAGTTTTTCTTTGTAGTAGTTTTCTTTTGTGGTTTTAATGATATTATTACATATATTTCTGTACTTTTTATAAAATATTTGGGCTTGAATGTCTGGATTATTGAGTAAGTTTTTGTGAAGCTTGTCCCGTTTTTTAATACAAAAAATTAGGCCATCTGTTATCCATGGTTTCAGTTTTTTATTTTTTGAATTATTCACATGGGATTCTTCAGTGACATCCTCAATATGTTGCAAGAGAGTTTCAGAGAAGGTATTAAAAGCAATGTCTACGTCTGTGGAGTTTAGAGTGGAGAGCCAATTTTCTAAAATAATTTTAGAAGTTAGTTTCTCGAGATTAATGTGTTTCTTTTTTATATTACTACGTGACGTTTCGGTAGTGGGTTTATTATGCATAAAACCAATTGCTATTGAGAAATGGTCCGTTATGGTTGATTGATATATAATTCCCTTTGCATTTTTTTTTGATCGTAGAAATATGTGATCAATACATGAGTTACTAGTATCAGTTACTCTAGTAGGAGCATTAATATAAGAAATAAGCCCGTGTTGAGTCATGAGATTTTTATAGTCGAGTGTTTGTGATGCTTTTGGTTTAAGTAAATCTATGTTAATGTCACCGATCACCATTAGCTCTTCATTTGGTGTACAGTTAAATAAGGCCAAGTCTAAGGATTTAAGGAAGGATGAAATATTTTGGTGTTTAGGTGACCTGTATAGTGCAAGAATTGTGGTTTGGATGGTTTTTATTTTAAGGCAGTTGGCATTATCAATGAATAATTCAGAGATAATCGGGTCCAGCTCAGATTTTACATAGACAATTACTCCATCTGACTGTGTCTTATTATTTTGTGTATTGAAAACTGTGAATCCTGTAATGTTTTTGTGAGTGTAATTTGATTTGATCCAACATTCAGTTAAAATAATTATGTCAAAAATATTATTCAAATCGGCAAGTGTTACAAGTAGGTCATTATAGTTCTTATCAATGCTTCGAATGTTTGTTGAGAATATTTTTAATCGTTTATAGGGTTTTAGAATATTTATGCACTTTGAGGCATCATTGGTTTCAGTAGAAATTACGTTACCGTGGTTTTCTATTTGTAGATTAATATCAATCATTTCGTTTGACTAGTACCAGCTAATTGTATCACGAGCATGTATGAAGAGTATGAGAAAGTGTGATAAATAGATAAGAACAAGGTTAGTGAACAAAGATGTAATTAGAACAGAGTTAGAGCATTTCCAGTAACTTTCTTTCCAAGATAATAGTATTGAGGTAAATGTATTAAGTGTTGTCAAGAAACAACCGCAAATATTAATACTGGTGAGAAATATTCGTGTTAATAAAAGTGGTATTATTTGTTTATATGGTGAGAATATCGAAAAATAGGGTAAAGCATTAGAATTTGTGACAGTAGTTATGTCAAAACTAGAGGAATCTGTTAAGGAAGGTATGAACACATTATTTTGGGTAAATACATTATTGATGGTGGTGTAAATCATATAAAAACATGTGAGTAGGACAATACGTATGGAATGATCTACTGTTTTCTTATAGAATATTAAAGAGGCTTTACTTTTTACCAAAATTAATAAACTATGGTAAGAGTAATTACAAGATAGATTAGCAATTTTTGCAATAGTTATGCTGTTACAAGAAAGTACGAATATGTTAATTTGAATGGTTAATAAATGGAAAATAGTTGTATGGATCATACAAAAACATGCTAGGAGAAAAATATTTACAGAAAGATCTATTTTTTTCTTAAATAATGTTAAAAAATGATGTGTTTGGGTGATAAGAAGTAAAATATGGTAAAAATGTTTAACAACAATATTAGCAGTTATTATAAAAATTATGTTCGTACAAGAAAAATCTACTAAAGAAGGTAAGAATACATTATTTTGAGAATTTAAATTGTTAAGAGTGATACGAGACAAATAGAAACTTGCAAGGAAAATAATATTTACGGAATGAACAAATTTTTGCTTAAAGGGTACTGAAAAAACTCGAGTTTCAAACAAAAGAGATAAAATATAGTAAGAATAGTAAGTAGCAAGATTAGCAATTATTACAATAATCGTTCTGTTATAAGATAAAAATACTAAAGACAGTAAAAAGGCATTATTTTGGGTCTATACTTTGTTACTAGAGATCCGGCACATATAAAAACTTACGAAAAAAAAGATATCAGCCGAATGATTATTATTATTATGCAGCACAGTAAAGAATGAAATACCTTTTATCAACCGTCACAGTGATTGACGTTTTTGTCGATCGAGATCAAGGAGATTTTTTATTGTGATGATTTTGGAGGTGTCTGTTTGTCTCAGCAGAATACGCCCTGAAGCCGTCCAGGAGTGTTTATAATCGTTTTCTTTGGAAAATTTTTTTGCTTGCGAAAGTAGATATTTTCCTTTTTGTGTCAGGTGTTCGGACACATAAATACGTTTGGCTTCTTGTGACAGTCCTAGGTCCGCTGTGTTTAGTTTATTTGTGGTGGTCGCAGTGGATTTTTTATATGCTTTAATTTTGTTTAGAAAATCATCACGTGATTTAATATTATTGAAAGACACTATTAATGATCTGGGATTCTTCTCGGACAGTTTCGGTCCTAGCCTATATATTTTCGTAATTTCAGATTGTAAGGGTAGTGCGGTATCTCCATAGTTAATAATTTTTGATATTTTTTTTAGTGTTTCAATATGATTTTCAGTGTTTGATTCTGGAATACCTCTTATATCGATATTGCATATTTGGTTAAGGTACTCCAGTCGGTCAATTTTGTCTTCTTGTTGGGATATGGTATTTTGTAGGATAGAATTACGCTTATTTAATTCCATCATATCAGTATTGACTGTTTTCTGTGATTGTTCAATGTCAATTATGCGTTTTTTTAATTCATCGTGTTGTTCCGATATGAATTGTATGGATTTAATAATTTCTTGATTTTGTAAGATAATCGATTCATATTTTTGGGCATATGAGTCTAGTTTTTTTTCAACAAATTCCATTATAGCCGTTTTAAAATTGGATAGTTCATTAATAAATAATTCTGAAGTAAGAAGCCCATTGCCATCTGTGGTTGTAATTGATAAACTATCTGTGCCTTTTGGCTGGACGGGTGCAGTTTTTGGCGATTCACTCATATGTTTACCTTGTTTGACGATAGATGGCAGTTCATCACTTAATAATAATATATCATTTTTTGTCGTCTGCTTCAGTTTATTTTTTGGATGTTGAATGCATTTTTTACACTTCCATTGTGTATTTCTTGCACTTCGACGGGAGGATTCCACAATTTCCGCACAGCCGAGATGATAATTGCTTTCACAGAGACAACAGCATACAAAGTCTGATGGGGTGTCAATATTTTGTTGACATATTATGCACTGAGTATTCATTTTGGATGTTGTTATAAGCGAAATCTATGTAAAAATGATTTTTAGATGATAACTTTCAATATAAGATGGTAATCACTTTAGTTGACACTTGTTTACTTTATAACGGCAGAGTTTTTTTTTCCGAAAAGATTGACACTTGGTGACAGTTTTGTACTTGGGGTAAAAACAGTAAAAAAACGCAACTCCGTGAGATAAGAATACACAGGTGTGATGCGCGATCCTCAATTTATTATAAATTAAATGGTAGTAATCACTTTAGTTGACACTTGTTTATTTTATAACGGCAGAGTTTTTTTTTCGAAAAGATTGACACTTGGTGACAGTTTTGTACTTGGGGTAAAAACAGTAAAAAACGCAACTCCGTGAGATAAGAATACACAGGTGTGATGCGCGATCCTCAATTTATTATAAATTAAAACTTTAAACTTAGTACACTATTTTTTTGTTTGTTGATTTTGTATTTGTTTAATGTGATACATAATACATAAGTATTATATAGTAAAATAAAATCAATTATGGATTTCCTCTGTGTGACTTTACCTCTATTGGGACAGCATAACATAGAATAAGTTATTTAAATTTGTGAGAAAGGAATATGAATTAAAAATCTTATACCAAACAAAAGATTACATAAAACGAAAAATTTAATTTTAAAGCGCATTACAATATTGCATTCCTTTGCATGGCAATCTATTGTGTGTTAGCTTTGTCCTTTCTTGTGTCCTTTCATAATTTCATTACACATTATTGCATCATGTCTGTGAATGTGTTTGTTGTATATAAAGGCGGCGATACACATGCCTGTAAAATGGAACAGTAGCTTGCATGCATGTTAATGGCATGTACAAGTTACTGGCGCAATGAGAATACACATGCAAGTTAAACTTGCATGCAAGTTGCGTCCTTGCATGCCTGTATTTGCAAGACGTATACACATGCCAGTCACTAGACAGTACGTGTCTCAAATCACTCTGAGACTGAGTAGTCTCAAGCTTTTTGGCAATGGAAAACATTCGAAGTGAATTAAATATCATCGTATTGCAATTGGCAGTACAATGTGTACTGCCAATTGTATTGTAATGTCTACTGGCATGCCCGTACCTGTCGCGACGTTCACACGTGCCGGTTTCATAGCCCCCCTCGTCCCCATCCCTCAACTTGCATGCCAGTATTTGCAAGGCAGGTACAGGCATGCAAGTTAGCGTATACACATGATAGTAGCTGGCATGTGCAAGGAGCTTGCATGCAAGTGTGCCAGCTACAGGCATGTGTATTCCCGGCTTAATAGTTTGTATATTATTTCATGTATAAATATCATCGCATTCAAGGTCAGCATCTATTTCACTGTTAGCCAAATTAATTAACATTTTAGTAACTTTTAAAAATCTATTTGGTTGGTTGGTTCACCCTGCAAACTGCAGCTCAGAACAACTTTGCGGAACTGCATTCGTACCAGTCACTTAAATTACAAAGGCATGGTTGCATCTCCTTAGGTACTTAACATAATAATTAGTAATCTTATACCCCTCCCATCTTCAGGCAATCTTTTCACTAAGCGATCTCATTTTATTTTTTTTTCTCTGGAAAGTGAGCACTTAAGTACTTAAGTATTTAAGTGGTCAGGTACTTAGTGCCGAGTGTGTGGGTACTTTTATAATGAGGAATTTCAATCTGATGTGGTGGTGTAGGCACTATTTAAAAATCGATCATGTTGGGCAACACATCGTGTGGGGAATGCTTTATACTTTATGATTATATGTTTGTATCGGGTAATGGAGGAAAATATATTATACAAGTGCTTATAAATGAGCAGAGAAAAAGGAAACATTCATTTAGGATTCTCCGCAAATTAATTTTTAATATTATCTCTTCAGCGTTAACCATTCGGATTATTTAGTGCTGGATTTGTCACGAAACATCTAAAGCCGTTGAGTCACGTTGTGTTATATCTGTCACTAATTGACACGTCTTTATAAAACTCATTATATCATATGTTCTATTATGGTTAGACGTATAGTATAAACAGTTTTGGAAAGGGAAAACACTTAGGACGGGTTGTTTCGGAGAATCTGAACAATTCATCAAATTTCAACGTTCATTTACGGGTTCTGTGAAAGACTTATTCAAGTTCTGTTTTTATATCATTGTAGGCTAGTTGCTTGACAAAACTGAAATAAAAACAGAACTTGAAAAAGTTTTTCACAGAACTTGAAAATGAACGTTGAAATTTGATGAATTGTTCAGATTCTCCGAAACAACCCGTCCTAAGCTTCCTTTTTGCCTTTAAAAGTTCAAATTTCAACATCAAGCGGTAATATTTAAAAAATGATGAAAACGAATGAAAGTAGATTTAATGCCGTTGAAATGGGATCCCTGAGGTATAATTGTGGTAAAACCATGTATGATCGTGTGAGGAATGTGGAGATCCGCAAAGAGTGCAAGGCTGATGTAAGCATAATGAGTAAGATTAAGAAAGGGACGCTTAGATGGTTTGGGCATCTAGAGCGAATGAGCGAAGAAAGGAGTCTAAGGAGGAAGACATGTACGATCAAGTGAATCAGATACTCGAGTCGGGCGCCATGTCAAGAGTCTGAATAATAGAAGAGTATGTATAAGACGATGTATGAATGTGAATGAGGCAAGAAGTGTGTGCCAGGATCGAGTTGTTTGGCGGTCCGTCCTCTCTGCCTACCCCTGCGGAGAAATGGCATGATGGTCAGTTAGTTAGTTAGTTATATTTCTAAATAAATCTGTAATCTTTAACAGATTTTGTAACAAACATGATATTATGTTTTCTAAATCCGAGGAGTTAAAAGTCCTAATATTATCAGTTAATTTATTTAGCGAAAGCGCCAAATTTCCATTATTCACAACTGTAAATATATTGCATTCTCCCTAATAGGTTGCAAGCAAAGTCATAGTTATGTGTCACATCTAATTCTATTTCTATCTACTGCAGATAGCCACTAGGTACAAGTTAAGGCAGGCTGGTTGCCTTCAATGCTCTCTATACTTTTTGCTTTATGTTTATATCTTTAGATATCTGTTGTTTATGTTTACAGTCCCTTTGCTTTGCCAACTTGCGCCCTTTAATCACACACTCCATTCTATGTGATTACAAGACGGCCTCTCTCGATTTAAGGGGAGCGGAGAGCGACCGAACCTTTGAGACACTGAGACAAGGATTTTTATTTTTATCTTTCTTGTGATATTTTTTGTATAACATCTATTGGTATTTACCACCCATCTAGTTCGAGTAACTTTTTATAACCCTAGATAGCTTTAATTATTTGTATTTTATGTAGTAAAATATAGCATGGTGAGGTTATAAATTAACAACACTGTAATTATCGTTCGTGTTCTTAAATATTAATAAATTACGACTCAATTTGGTTGGAGCGGTTTATTATATTACATCCAAAAATAAAACGTAGAAAACACAAGCAGAACGTTTTACAAAATGTAAGTTCGATATATAATTTCAAGCACGTAACGTAGGCAATTAACTCGGTCTCAGTGTGAAGGTTGCTGATACTGTACTGTCGAGTTCCTTCCTGCTGTCGCTTATATAGGTGAAATACTTTCTCGAACATTCCAGTAGTTATGGTTACAAATATTACCAAACAAGCTTCTTGGCAAAAGCCGAAACTTCTAGTATGTTCAATAATGACCGTCCGACTCAAGTAGTGGCGTACCACTATAACACGATAAAAACGTATCTTTATTTATTATGGCACGACTTTTCTTAGACCTTACAGCAGTAAACACACAACTATAAATATGCTATAATTTTTTTCTTTGTCGCCGTAAAGTGAAATTATAAATGTAGATACATAGACAAATGTGAATGGTAGCACAAATCAGGGACGCCAGAGGAAGACATGGCACGATCACGTGAATCAGATACTTGAGTCTGGCAATGTCAAGAGTCAGAATAATAGAAGAGTATGAATGAGACGATGTATGAATGTGATTGAGGCAAAGAGTGGGTGCCTAGACTAAGTTATCCATTATTTCTGCCTACCCTTGCAGGGAAACGGCGTGATGGTTAGTCAGTCAAATAGATATTTATAAATATGTGCAAGGTTATAACATGATAATCCTGCATTTCAGATTATTAATAAAACATTTCCCTTTACGAGAGTGTAACCACTCGTGTTATAATTTTTAAAAAAATATCATTTAATATTTCCGATTTTTTTCATTCGCCAACAAATTTTGACCACTCTCTCGGATAAAAGTCCAGCACACATAAATATGAATAACGTCTCCAGTTCCCACTCTGATTTAATGCGGAATAAAGCCATGAAATGCTACGGCGGCCGTGGCGGCTTTGACTGAACGCGAATAACGAACCTCCCGCCATTACGGGGGACTTACCATAAGTATAGATTGGTTATCCACTGCCACCTATTTATGCTTATAGGTACCGTGAATACTGTACGGTCTATACGCTATACTGAATAGTTTGCGCTTAACCCTTAGTACGCCATACAAAATGTATTATTAGCAATCTGCCAGACAAAATGTATTATTAGCAATTAGACCGGTCGGTGGCCGAGTTGACATCGCGTTTGGGTCCCACCCAGGCGTAGTGTGTTCAATATCTCGGCTGGCTAAGTCCTCTATCACAACACAAGCAACATTTTCAGCTTACTGTGGTGGTAGTAGGAGATTTTCAAATATTGTCAGGTTATTCGTAACCCGGGAATGTTTGTCTTTCTTTTAAAAAAAAAAAAAATACTTTAGATGCTTTGTGACTACTTGTAGTACCTACCTATACACTACTTAAACATTGTATCAATTTTTTTACCAAACATGTTCATCTTTAATTTATCACTTTAAATACTCCGTCCATATAACACATCCAAATAACCCAAACTACGTTGGGAATAAGCCGACGTAGCTCAGCGGTCCAGAGCACCTAACCGGACATCAGAAGGTGCGGGTTCAATTCACGTCAGTGAGTTATAAGTAATATTATTAATAATATCATAAGTATTAATTACTCGCCTGAAATATCAATACAAATTGAAAATATCTTTATATTGAGTAAAAATGCCGCCGACGGGAATTGAACCCGCACCTTCTGATGTCCGGTCAGACGCTCTGGACCACTGAGCCACGTCGGCTTATTTCCAACACGCCAAATAATTCAATATGTACTAGTACTTTAATCAACAATTACTGCTTATTATACATATATATTTTATATATTTACATAATAATAATTTCTTATCCTTTGTGCTATGCATAAAAAACATTGCCTTATAAAAATTAGTTTATCATAAAAAAAAATGTATATTTAAATTAATCGTGTACACCTATCCTACGTAGTTTCCCCAGCATGGCTATTTATATTCATCGAAATGTTTTTTCTGTCTCTAATGTTATAAAAAAATACATTATAACATAGTGAAGAAATATGAAAACATTCTTGAGTTTTATTATGTATACAAGTTAAATAAGTGTTCTTTACGATTAAAATTAGTAATATAGTACTATAACTCTTCGGAAAATGAAAAATTATGACAACTGTCACGGAATTTGAGACGTGCTTTTTCACAGATAATAAATCAATGTTTCCAAGTGACGAAAGGACAAGCTAGAATAATAATGCGACATATAATTTCCATGCTAAGTGAATCAGATTTATTTTGTATGTTTGCAGCATTTTTTATAGTTCGAAATATAATAAAATCGGATGGCAAATTGATGGTAGATTTGTCGGCGCACTAAGGGTTAACTGGCTGCTTTTAGCAGGAATGAATTGATGTTATGTGCTCAAATCGGGGTGCGTATTTACAAAGCCTATAACATTTCAGTCTCGGTGACGACTGCCCTAAGGAGTGAAGCACAACTTATTTTCTACGTTTGTTATTTGCCTTTTTATTTGTTACTAACAAATTGGTTTATGAATAGTTTGTCGAACTGAACTCTATCGTACTGTGTTGTTCATTTCCCCACCATGGGGGCGGATAGACCCTGTTCCTGCATCCAGTAAGGTGACATTTATCCGGTGCGGCTGTCCCACGAACCACGGGTGCCTCCCCCGGCATCATGAGCGGGCCTGGGGAATGTTTGCGCGAGCCCGGTCCCCTTCCGTCCTGCCTCCGGTGACCTGAGGCTCACTTCATTCCCTAAGGTCTTTGGGAGTATCTCCCCCCCCCTCTCCCCATTTACATTTCTTCGAGGGTACTCTCGGAAAACTGGCTAAGGGAGGCGGGTGCTTGGGATCGTTGTGGCCAGGCCGCTTGCCACGCTCATTCTTGCCGGGACTGCCCCGTGATAGTGGGGTAAACTGCCCTCGATACGTGGCTTGTATATTTTTATGTTACTAACAATCATGCATGCAGGGACATTGGAGGGTCTATAATCGTTTTAAAGTAAATTTAGCTTCTTTTTACAAAAAAAATTAGAGTCCTGACGTGTGTGGCTAAGGAGGTTAAACAATCAGTTTCCTCACAGAGCCGTCGGGAAAGGGTGGGTCCCCTCCAATGCCCCAAGGAGTGGTTTTTTAATACTAACTTTTTAATTTACTAGATACGACTAACCATTCACTAGAAACGAGAAGAAGTTATGCCTTGTCAAAGCAAAGCACTACTTAAATAATGTGTTTTTGATTTGAAATCGTTGAGTTTTTATTTGATTTGAAGTCTTTTTATAAGCCCAGAAAAAAAACGGTATCAGGCCTATAATCTGATTATAAGTTCAAAAGCTTCTACTTACGAACCCATTTTCGGTTACAGTTTTATTGTATAATGTGGCAAATTAAGTTCTTTAGAAAATGATAGGTTCAAATTTAAATATGGTTGCCTGAACTTCCCAAAATAAAATCAAATTTTTGGCGATATTCTTTTATTGCATAAATCAAAACAGGCGGCTGATGTTAAGCGGAAATTTGAACCTTATCGCCATCTACATAAGGAGTGTTATTAAAATGATCTGGTATTTATTTAAAATATTTGTTTATCGATAATCAACGGCCACGTATCGAATAACGAGATTCTGGCACAAATCAACTATTTATATGACAAATTCTACGTATTCTTTGAAACTCGTAAGGACGGATTGTATTACAAAATGAAAAAATTAATCAAATTTAAAAGTTAGTTTTCAATTTCTTTAAAGGTTCTATTCAAGTTCTGCTATTCTAGCATTATTCACCAGCTCTTTCAAATAATTCAAATAAAAAACAGAACTTGATAATTAAGTAATTTTTGTGAAATAACTGGCTGCAAATTTACACGCTTGTTGGCACTATATACTAAATGAAAAATAATAATAATATTTGGATGATTTGTATAGCGCCGTTTTTCTGCAAAATCACCTCAAGGGGGCTGTACAAATATATAATACACTTTATAAGACAAGGTTTTATGCATAGAATAAAGGATAACAAATAATTATAAGCAATAAACATTAGTTTATCATAAAAAAATAATAATTTTTGATAAGTCAAAAATATTTCACCAAAAAATGAAGATATAATATGTCTCGACGCCATCTAGTGAGAAATTTAGCACTAACAAAGCCTTTCCTACAAAAATAAAGTTGGTTGTTTATAGGTGAAAATTGAGGTACTAATACATATTGAATTATTTGGCGGGATAGAAATAAGCCATGAAGTAATGGTTTTATTACCCAAACGATCAGACACATAATAGCCGCTTTAGTATGTATTTGTAACTAAATAATCATTACCCCTCTGCCCTAATACTCAATTTCCCTCTGCCCTAATACTTAGTTCCCCTCTGCCCCAATTCTCAATCACCTTCTGCCCTAATACTTAATTCCCCTCTGCCCCAATTCTCAATCACCTTCTGCCCTAATACTAAATAATCACTACCCCTCTGCCCTAATACTCAATTCCCCTCTGCCCTAATACTAAATTCCCCTCTGCCCTAATACTCAATTCCTCTCTGCCCTACTTCTCAATCCCCCTCTGCCCTAATACTAAATTCCCCTCCGCCCTTATACTCGTATTCCAATAGTTCGTTTACGGTAGAGAGAGAAAATTGATTAAACGCTTTTACTAGGTAAATGGAACCCGTGGCACTTCGATCAAAACCACCTATTTAATATTCAAATAAGTACACAAATAAAAGCACGGCGATTGGAGATGGCTATCAATATAGGATTGATGTGATTATGAAATTAATCATAGCAGTATTATTTTATGCCGACAAATCTAATTGATTCAACGTGTGTTTGTTTTTTTCGTACTTAGCTTGGGCCGACGAAATTTTATTACGTAAGAATATTTTAATTTTATATTAGCTTAACCTTTAGCTGTTGGTGGGGATGACCCGGGACGTAAATGCTGTTCTTACGTCTCACAGACGTGCTTGAATTATGACGTATATCTTTATAATCACGAAACGTAATATAGTGTTAAAAATTAAATGTATTTAATTTGTGAGGTCATTTACACAATATAATGTAAAAATTGGAGTGAATAACTAAAAAAATTAACAGTTTTAATCTATGTAAATAATTGAACACAGTTTAAGGAATATACAATTTTTATTAGAAACAAATACACTGTTTTTATTTTTTTGTTTTGTGGTCAAGTGTGCAAAATTTCATCAATTTCGGAATAAAACTGAAGATTTGAATAAAATAAACAAAGCCACACACCCACAGACACTGAAATACCTGGGAATTCAGATCTGGTCTCCAAACTCGGCTAAAGCCATTTCAAGTAACGTTTCAATACTGAATGGTGATCTCATCCCACGGTGAAATTGGGAGAATATCTACCTATTACATATTCTTCTTCTTCTTCCTAGCACTATCCCAACTCATTGCCTAGGTAGGCTGTTGGGGTCGGCTCTTCTCGTTCTCAGGTTATAGCTTCTTCGGTTCTGAGTGTCGCTTTCATCTAGGCCGTTTCTTTGTAGGATTTTGGAGCATTGGGTCATCCAGGAGTTCTTTGGTCTACCTCTGGATGACTGTGACATTGCCTGCTTCACAGTGTGGTCTGGTGGTCTCCGTCTTATGTGCCCATACCATCTTAACTGTCGTTCCTCTAGCGCTCTGTTTATGTCAGTGACACCCAGGCTACCACGAATGCGTGAGCTTTTAATTTTATCTTTTAATGATACTCCTGCCGTCCATCTAAGCATTCGCATTTCTGCTGATTCGAGTTGCCTAGAGTAGGAGTTGTACATAGTCCAGCATTCGGAGCCATACATTATCGCGGGTCTAACAATAGTCTGGTATGTCTTTCCTTTAAGTTTTATTGGCATTTTCGTGTCGCACAAAATTCCTGTTACGGATCTAAATTCCATCCATCCCACTCCTATCCTATGGTTGACATCCGCTGCACATCCTCCGTCTCTGTGGATGAGTGAGCCCAGATACTTAAATGAGTCACAGTTGGCTAATGTTACTCCATCCAATTGCATCGAAGGAGTTACAGCATTTGGGTCTTCAAATGGTAAATACAAATATTCCGTCTTTTTCCTGCTAATTTTTAGTCCATTATCCTCCAGGATCTTTCTCCACCTTTCCAGGCTATTTTGTAGATCACAATGATTTTCTTCTATCAGTACTACATCATCTGCAAAAACAATATATAAAAATAATAATCTACCTATTACATATTATTAATTTAATAAATTTTGAAATGACACAAATTGATCTAAGTAATTAAATTTACTAGCGCAAGCCGGGATTTTAACCCGCGACCTCCGGATTTGTAGCCAAGAATCATAACCAATCAACCACGAAGTACTCACAGTATCGCTTTGGTGAAAGACCACAATCAAAATGTTGCTTAAAATTGCAATTCTCGTGCTTAGTGACAAAATCTGAATAGCCAGACACTTCTCAACCTTCCTCTTGCCCATATTCTACATCTCCCCACTTTCTTCAGGCTCGTAACATAACTCAAATGGGGATGTCATAATCCCACCAGCTCTGCTGTTGTACGGTATTAACCAACATAAAAAAATTACCCACCTTCATTGCTATTATAAGTAATTATTTACGGAAACAATAATTTGACACACTTAATTTGTAAAAAAGGCTCTTTTCTAAAACCAAACCCAAATCTAACAATTCACAATTTCTTTGTTAAGCAAACAAAGCTTTATCTCCGTACAAAAAAATACTCCGGTCGAAATTTTGAAAATAATTTGAAAATATTTTGACTCCGAACAGCGAGCGGTCTTGGAGCTCAAATACTGCAAAGCATTTACCTGCCCGTCAGAACTATCAGCTTGACTAATTAGTGTTGTTACAAGGTATCTTTTTCCACACTCTTGCAAGTTTGTTCTCACGATTAACAAAGTGGTTGAGAATTGCAAAAAATAAAGATTTTTTCAAGGTGAAGATGACAGTTAAATAATGGCTTAACAATGTTATAATATGAGAGACTGGTTGAGGGAGATCTTTTTACCTCACCAGAAAGACACCGCATTGGGAGGGATGAATTCAAAAGTCCCTCACTCCTAGACCCACTGACCCACCAGATTCCTTCCCACCCCTCATTCTCCTTTCCTTCCGACATCTTTCTCTCCTTTACAAACCCTGATTTTTCAGAAATTGAAACTGATCGCTGCTCTACCAACTAAGCTAATCCGACCCTATTTACTTCCGTCATATTTAACTGTATCATACTTCGACTAAGAACTACCAACATTATCTTAATTTTTAACGCATATTTTTATAAAATTGATATATTTATCCAATAACACTTTCTAGATAGCATTTAGTTAGGAAAGAATCTTGCAATCATACATAAATATAGCAGCCAATAGTCGAAGTATTGTTAAGAGGAAGCTACAAGCCAAAAATGTGAATATTCTTGGTAAACCTTATATTGTAGGTAATAGGCATTAAAATCGCTTGATAAATGCAGTCTAGAAACGTTCGATTTCAAGCACAAAACTGTTTTTTTAAATTTATTATGTAAAAATTTTTATTAGAAAGCAAAAAAGTTAATCAAGTCTACTGTAATATCAACTGTATTTTTTAAAAATTGTTTTTTTACGTGTTCATACATTTCTTTTTTAAGTAGTTTATATTTATATTTTTTATTGAGTAATTTGTTATTTTATTTGTATCATACTCAAGAGAAACGACAGGAAAACCTTCAATTTATCTAAATCATATTTTTTGGTATTCATAATGTACCCCAATTCAAGATTAATAAAAATAGTAATTAGCATTAAGCTACGCCTTAAATATGACCGAAGGGGATATGGTCGGATTAGCTCAGTGGTAGAGCAGAGCCTTGGCAAGTCGAAGGTCCTAACTTCAATTCCTATATGCGACCGTATCTTTTTCAATTACAATTTTAGGTTTTACTTATTAAGTTATTCCAAAAAGAAAAAGAATTTCTCATTATTTTACAAGATAATGTCTCTCGTTCCTTTAAATCCATTTCCAAACATAATAATATTAGTGTCATCTCCCACAGGTAACCCAATCAGTGCCGGTGTGACTTCTAATTCACACATTACAAAAACCTGACATAATATTGAGGCTTCAACAAAGGCCCACGCACAATAGCAGGCCATCCTTACAGCATATAGCGTTCAGGCCTTTTCCAGAAACGATCATACAACCACACAAACATACAGTATAATATCCTACAGTAAGAAATTGCTTACAATCTTACAATGGAGTCTTCTTTGTCATTTTGTTGTTAAACTTTTTGCAAACAAAGAAAGCGTGTTAAATCAGTAAGCCCCAACAAAGGAGTTGACAAAAGTAACAAAAAAAAATAATGTTTAAATTGGGAATTTGGCGTGAACAGGTAAGGTGATGTATTCATGTCGTTTTTCAAAGTCATCGAAACGAATCTCTTGATTTCTGAATTGTGAGCCAATATTACTGTCAGTGATTTATTTATTGATGGATAATGTTTGTACGAGTATATACATATTTAGGTTCTTACCTGTTCTTAATTTTACATCTATTGGAAAGATCCAAATTAATTATTCCTCATAACACAGAAAAAAAATTTACCCATAAACAACAAGGTTTTTTTAAATGTAATAAATATATGTTTAAATGTCTTTAAAACTTTTTTTTCGTTTGACTGAGAATTAAATCTTCCTACCCAGAAACTGGAGTCGACAACTCTACCATCCTCGCCAAATGCCGATCGGGAAGACCGACATTTATTTCGTATATTTCTATTTCAGAAATATTCGTATACGTCCGCGTGTGAGTACGTGATTGCCATGAAAAGTTGGTATGATGTATTGTCATCAAAACCGAGTCTATCTGCAGAGTTTCAGCTCGATCAGACGTCTGGAAGTGGGTTAATTTTTGCTTTAAAAGTGAAATTCAAATATATGTTTTTAAAAATTGGAAAATTTTCCTCTAAAATTATGAAAAACCGAATTCTTATGGCCCATAATTAAACGTACTGATATCGGTTGTCTCGTGAAATCTGGTCAAAGGACTCAAATCTGCATTGAATTTAAATGTCATTTTCAAAAATTGGAACTGATTGTTTGAAGAATTCAAACAAGCGACAAAGTAGGTAGCTGCCCAAATATTATAATATTATAATTAGAAATTATTTTAATTATCTTTTTCAAAATTGTAATTATAATATCCCGTGATTTTCTCATTTAAATTTAAAACACAAATAAATAAAATAGATCACGTCCGCAGTTACAAGATATTTGTTATACCGAAGTATGTACTTTTGGATTTTTAATATTATTCGTATTCGTTAAGAATTTTCTTATTTTGGCCTCAATTCTAAAATTAAGTTTTGTATTAAATGCTACGGAGCCGTCGTTCTTCAGCCATATCAAATTTCTTTAAAATCAATAAGTATCACAATTCTCGTAATTTTATTTTAAGTGGTTGAAGTTATTTCAAGACTTTCATTAATTATCAATCTAATAAACATCTTGTTAATACTAAATTACCCGGCAAAGCCGGGTGCCAGCGCCAGTGCGGGGATCTTAACAACAGCAGATATTAGTGACTAGGAATGGATGGCGGATAGTCGCGCATTTAACAGGTAATTTGCAAAGCTGACCGCGCGTAGAGCGATCAGCTTCTCTGTACATAGAACTACGAAAAATATAGAGAGTAACTGAAGACGTGACAATACCTTAAAATAAAGTTGGAATCTAAACGACGTAAGTGAAGAAGCCATGCACACAAATATGCGACGCGCGGCCCTGGTGTATTGGACAGATCTAAGGTGGTTTTTCCCTAGCAAATCTCTAAAATAAAGTGGGAATTTTAACGGCATAAGTGATGAAGTCGTGTAAAAACAATATCAGCGCGCGGCCCAGCACAATGCACTGGCCTACGATCGAATTTGGCCAAGCAGGCCTAGAAAATTGATTCTTCCGTGGGATTTATTTTAATTATTTCTGATGAATGTATTACTAAAAGCTCAGATGTTTTTACAGAAATCTCTCGGGAAGTTACTAATTCACCATCTAGAAAAATGAAATCTGGTGTTTACTGCTTATTTTATATTTGAAAACTGTTTTATAAAGTTTACAAAACGTTTTAAATAAAATATTTTAATGGTAATATACTGTTTATATTAATCTTAAATATAAATAACTTACATCCGTAGGTATCGCTCTAAAGATTTTTATATTATCGTTACGTATTCGTTAGTATTAATTAAAATGTAAGCCTCCAACAAGCCCCCGTTATTACAGTATTGTGTCGCATTCTCACATTCACACTCTAAGCAGAATTCTCGCCTGAACTGACTATGCAATAATTACAATAGCGTATTATCTAAGGTTGATATTTTCAGTTGTGAACTTACCAAATACAAGAGGTCCATAAAAGAATATTTCTCTGATGGTTTGTGAATAATGTTTATGTCTCTATTGTTTAATCTCTATTATGATTTGATTTATATCTACAACCTCTCTCCATAGCTATAAATGTATTGTTTTGTAAATGTTTCGTTTTATATAATCTTTTGTTTTATATAATTTCTTTAATTAATATTCCTTTCTCACAAATTTAAATTATGCTGTCTCAGTTAAAGTCACAAGGAGGAAATCCATAATTGGTTTTATTTTACTAAAGAACACTTATGTACAAACTGATTAAATGCAAACTGGCGATATCCCAAAAATGAATAAATAAATTAATTAATTCATTAATCTACCATCACGCGGTTTCTCCGGAGAGATGGGCAGAAAAGATCAACCACTACATACCTATTCTATTCTATTCTAAAAAATTTCCTTTACATTCATAAATAAAAAACACAAGAAATAACAACAAATACATTTATTAGAAATACTAAATCTCAGTGTCAAAAACATATCCAACCAGCAGAGTATAAATTTGACGTCCTTTGTCAAAACCAGTACACGCCTAGGTACTGGGTAGGTAATCACTGTAATCAATTATATTTGGATGATTTTTATTTTTGCGTAGCGCCGTTTTTATAAAAAAAATACAATCTTAAGAACGATGTGTTAGCTCAGATATTATCGGCGCTTTGGCGCTGCAGAAATTCGGCGCCCGGAGCGGACCACTCCAATTGCGGCCCTGCCAACAAGCCACTACAAATATAACATTTTTGCAAAAATGATTCCTGTACTCTGGTACTAAACTCTACAGAAAAATCCCATTCAAATCTCTCATTCAAAACTCACAACAATATTTTAACATTTAAATCTCAAATAAAAGCTAAAATAGATAATATACTGGCACCAAATACAGACTGAATCTGAAACCACTCAACTGAACAAAAAACACCTGTTAATATATTTATAAGTATATTTTTCTAAATATGTTATTAAATTTTGTCATCAAATCATTATCTCTATTTGTTACATATATTTGACATATAACTCATTCCAAGTACCTACCTGCTTAATTTATCTGATCGTTCCACGTCTTCCTGGTGTATCCCCGATTTCTTCTACTATCTAAGCGGTCTACGTTGTCGGCCTATCACCTACCAATATTAAAATGTCGATCAACATTCTACCAATTATGGATACCATTCTCCTTTGTCCAGAATGTCGAGACTTGTCAACTCACTGTCAAGTCAAAGCATTGAATTTTGTGGTATATGCCTAAATGACTTTCGACAGTCAATACGCAATGTCTAATTTCTAATGCCCTTTGAACCATCTTCATGCTTTGACTTATTATTATCTCCCATTCTTACTTTTATATTTTAAACTTCCGATTTAGTTGTCCGGGTTAAGTCTTCCCCAAAGGAAAAACTTAACCCTTCCACTCACTTTTCCACAAATGATCATCTAGTCAATCAACATTATGTAAGTGCATTATATAAGCAAAATAAATACAAAACAATACAAGAACAACACGTCAAATCACCAGAGATCAAATGGGAAAATAATTCACCGTCTCCAGATATTTTCATATCAGAGGGTTCGGCTCGGTAGAACTTCTAACAGGGCCTATAAATCCTACTGATCCCTCAACATAAATATTTAAAAAATCTTTTGTTATCCTACATGTATTCAAAATGACCGACTTTTGCATCTTTATATATAATTTTTTTGATAGATCTAATACGCCTAAATTTTTAATTTGAGAGCTAGGTATAATGCCAGTAGCCGAAATAACGAATGGTAATATTTTTATAGTCTGAGAATGCCAAATTCTTTTTATTTCATTTCCTAAATCTGTGTATTTTCTTATTTTTTCACTAACAGATTTTTGAATATTACAGGAATTTGGAATAGCGACATCAATGATATAAGTTATTTTTTTAATTTTGTCATGTAAAACTATATCGGGTCTATTATGACTAATCGCTCGGTCTGTTAGTATAGTTTTATCATAATATATTTTATAAAATTCGTTTTCTAAAAATGAATTTGGTTCGTATTCATAATATGGTACTACATTACGGCAGTCAATCAAGTTATGTTTAATTACCAAATTTTGGTGAATTATTTTTAAAACTTGATTGTGCCTAAATGTATACTCGGACGGTGCTAATATAGAACATCCCGATATAATATGTTCTATAGTTTCCGGAAAAGCCAAACATTTTCTACACAAATCATCAATTTGATTTGTATCTTTGATTATATGCTTTCTATAATTTTTAGTATTAATGACTCTATCCTGAATGGCAAGCATAAATCCTTCTATTTCTGCGCTCAACTCTCCAATACTCAACCATTTGTTTGACGAAATTTTGTCAACATACGTTTGGTTGAGATAATTGAAGTGTTTTGCGTGTAAAATTTTATTTGACCAGGAATCTAATAATTCCTGGTTGGGATTTATAAAAATGTTGGCATTCTCATCGTATAAATTTAAAGGTGTAATATTTCTATCTGCCTTGCAAATTATTTTGTGCATTTCTGAGCTATGAGCTTTCCTATGGAAAAAAGTTCTTAGCATTTCTACCTGATTATGTTTCAAAGAAGTTATTTTGACTATACCTCTACCTCCTAAATTTCTAGGTAAATTAACTCGTTCTATAGCTGAATTTGGATGATGGCAATTAAACTTTGTTAGTGTAGTTCTAATTAATCTTTCTAAGTTATCTAAATCTGTATTAGACCATTTAATTATGCCAAATGAGTACGTTAATAGAGGTATTGCCCAAGTATTTATTGCTTTTACTAAATTTTTAGCAGATAGATTGCATTTTAAAATTTTCCTGATCCTAGTTTGAAATTTAATCCTAATATCATTTTTAATACTACTATGGTCTAATCTATTTGATTGTGGGTATCCTAAATACTTATAAACCTCATCCCTTTTCATACTAGTAATTTGGAAATTTCTAAATATACTCTCGTCCCCATCTACAATTTTGCCTTTCTCTATATGGATCGTTCTACATTTATCTAAACCAAAAGTCATTTTGATATCATCTGAAAAGTTTTTAACTACCTCGATCATTTTCTCTAAATTTTGTTCAGAATTCGAAAATAATTTTATGTCATCCATATATAATAAATGCGAAATTGTACTACTCTCCCTTGTATTACCCTTAACTTTTATTCCAAACTTGCTTTTAATTAACATTTTAGATAGAGGATTCAATGCTAAACAAAACCAAAGAGGACTCAATGAGTCTCCTTGAAAAATTCCTCTTTTAATTGAAATGCCCGGTATTACTATTTTATTTATTGTCATTATTATTGTCTTCGCTCCTCATTTATATATGCTCTCCTTTCACTGTCATCTCTGTTTATAAAACTTATTCGTGTAATTAATATGTTGTTAATGGACTATTTGTCCGTAAATAAATAAATAAATAAATAAATAAATACCTGTGGACACCATCAATTTAAATGTGTTTTAAGTCATTAGTTAATAATAATAATAATATTTGAATGATTGGTATAGCGCCGTTTTCATGAAAAATAGCTTTATATTATTATTGGCCGGTTGTTTCACCAAACTGAAACAACAAAAGAACTTGAATAGAACTTTCACAGAACTTGAAAATGAGCTTTGAAATTTGAAGAATTGTTCAAATTCTGAAAAAAAAACCATCCTTAGAAAGAAAGGATTTATTTTGAAAACCCATCGTATATAGAAATGACACTGTTTAACAAGGTAGTTAACCGGTCAGTGGCTGAGTTGGCATCGGGTCTGGCTTAATTCCTCCATCACAACACTAGCAACATTTTTCGCTTACTGTTGTGGTAGAAGGAGATTTTAAAATATTGCCAGGTTATTCGTAACCCAGGAATGTTTGTCTTTCATTAAATAAATAAATAATAATTTATACAAATTAAAAAAGGATAAAAATAAAACATTGTCGATGTGTTACTAAAAACATTTGGTATACATTATTATTTTTACTTCTTCCGGTATAATAATAAAAGATTATTAAACTGTCCCCCCAAATCTGCCTAAATCTCTGATAGATATTTACATTTAACGTTCCTGCCTACCTACGCAAAAAAATATTTTTGAAATTCTGAGCGACCCTAATTATAAATTTAAACAATGCAAAACATCGAGCTAATTTATTGCATGGTTAACCTATGCGTATAGAGATACCAAAAAGCTCTGATAAACAAGTAAGATTTTGAGGAAATGGCTTGTCGTCAAGGTATTGCCGGCAAGATTTCCTTATTTTCGGGCAAGATCGTCGTGTTTCCCACTCTTGAAGTATTGCCCTGTCTTGCAGGTGAGTTTACTTGGCTACTGATTTTACTTATGTATTTATTTACTTTATGTTAGGTTAGGTTACAAAAAAATTTGTTCACACACGTCTACATGTGCAATTTACTTAAGGCGATGCACTACGTGGTGTGATATTTTAAATTGAGTCGCTATCAATAACAACCCTTATGTAGTTGGCGATAGGGTTAAAATTCCCGCTTAACACCATCCGCCTGTTTTGATTTATGCAAGAAAAAAACATGGCCGAAAAGTACCTTTTGTTTTATTTTGTGGATGTTCAGGCATAAATATTTAATTTTTTTTCGATCATTTTATAAATAATTAATTTTCCAGATTATACGATAAAATCATAACCGAAAATGGGTTCGTAAGTACAAAATTTTGAACTTTAAATCAGTTTTCATAGGCCTTATACATTATTTTTTTCTGGGCTTATAAAAATACTTATCTAAAAAATACTCGATTATTTCAAAGGCCAAGATGTAGATGAGATGAGATGAGATTTCATATTTATTTCCTTGCAATTGAAGATATCTACATCAGAGAAAATTGTATTATATGTTGATCAATCTTTTAAGACAAGTCTCTTAAGGCAAGTATTTTATGGCAAGTGTGTTTAAGTTATAACAATATTGCTGGCCAAATCTATTTCCTCTTCTGCGCGGCTCTGCCACCAAAACCGTCTTAATTTACAATAAATAACTTCCATAAACTTGTTTCCAAATAGAAGTGTGTGTTAAGGTACTCGTAGATGAGCACGATAAATTGCCAGTTATTGCTTATTGACGAACAATATTGTCTTAGCCTTCAATAGCCTTGCAGGGAAATGTGTTGATCGTCAATATTGTCGTATCTCTACAAGATTGCCGTAATGCATTAGACGAAATCACAACACAACAAAACGATATCCTGCAATAATTCCACCAAAATGTCTTATTAAAATTAATCTAGTAATAAAATTAATAAGTTTTAATAAAGGGTAGGTTGCGAACAGAGATGCACATATTATGTAAAGAGAAAGAAATGCATTTATCCCGGCAATATTTTTATAATATTGATAGTCGAGATTCAAAATCAAGACAGGCAATACGTTGACAAGAATAGACAATACACGACAATACGAAAATCTTCACAGAAATAATTTACTCGTTTACCATATGCTTTACCGAGTGCTTTATACATTACTATCTTGACGGGACGCGGAAACATTGACAGCCAAAACACACTTAAAAAAATAATATTGTTAAATAAAATTGCTAATTTATTAAGAATCTCTTAAAATTATTCGTAATCCGGTTAAGAATTTGATTGCAGGCCCTTAACGAATGAATTGATAGGTTCCCTGATATTTTTTTTAGTAAAATACGAATATATTATCACGATGTATAATATTGTCACATTTCATCATTATATATGAGTAAAGGAAATGCGAGATCTTGGCATAATAATGGATGAGAAACTAGACTTTACGGCCCACATTCAACAAACTGTGAATAAGGGTATGAAAACATTAGGTTTTATATTAAGAACAATTAAAAACTTTAAATCTTTACAAATCATAAAACTATTGTACATATCCCTTGTTAGAAGCCTGATAGAACATAACTCCATAGTTTGGTCACCCTTCTACAATGTACATATTCATAATGTTGAAAGAATTCAAAGAAAATTTCTACGCTTCGTCAATTTTAAACTTAACATCCCTTTAGAACACATAAATTACCAGTCATTATTGAATCATTTAAATATTCCGACATTAGAAAACAGAAGAAAAATAAACGACCTAACCTTTTTATTAAAATTATTGAACTCTAAATTCGATTGTTGTGAACTCCTGCATTTAATAAATCTACACATACCTACACGAACAACTAGGCAAATATCAACATTTTACATACATACATCTCATTCCAACTATAGTTTTCACTCTCCAATACAACGTTTACACAGTCTTGGTAACAAATACTTAAATAATATAAATGTATTTGACAATAATTTGAACTTGGCCAACTTTAAACGGAGTATGTGCGAACTATTTTTACATACTTTGTAAACTATTGTTATCAACTAATTTTATACCTTCTTATTAACATTATCGTTGATTTGGAGGATTTTGGCAAATTTTATATTTTTTGTCGCACTTATTTGCACTCTATCATACCTAATTTTTTAAACTCTTATATTTTATGTAACCTATATTTTGCTAAATCTGACATTTTTATATGTAATCTATATGTATTTTTTTTTATATAAAATGTATAACTAAAAAAATAAAGATGTACATTATTATATGTAAAAGCCCTATGGGCGTTTAAATGAAATAAAATAAAAAAAAAAATAAAAAAAAAATATTTTAAAGGCAAATACAGAAGTAAGAATAAGTGTTGAATAACAATAAAACGGCCTGCAATCCCGTTTTTAACTGGTTCACTAATAATTTGAAGATATTCTTAATAAATTAGCAATACTGATTTTTCTCCGTGCTTAAGTCTATTGACGGGCAAGACAATAGTTCGGCAATAACAGTAAATTATTTATCTCGTAAGTCAGTACCTAACTATTAAAATATTTCTCATTTTAAATTCTTAGCACACCTGCCAAAAAAATTATTCATAATTCCATCTTTGAATTCCCTTGTTCTATGCTCGAGTCGCTTTGACCGGCCCGTGGTTGTTTTTTCCTCCCGGGCCTCTGCGAGTGGGTGAGCGAGTGGGAGGTGGTATGGGGGGGGGGAGGGCCAATAAATGTTAGCAGTGAGGCAGATACCCTGCCAGTTCGCGGACCACCCAAGACGCGACTGAGGAGAAGAAAGAAGAAGTGCGAAACTTGCAAAAAATATATATTTTAAAAATATATGACATGCTAGCGGAAGTCCCCGGCGTTACCAAGGCTTTGCGTTACCAGTTCTTTTTTGAAATCAGATGAACACAGGAATTATCATCTTATTTTAAAAGTTTACACAATTTGGAAAGTATTTAAATTCTGCATTAAGGGAAGAAAATGATTTTGATAATTTCATGTAGATAGTGACCGTACTCTTGTACGGTACTCTTGGAATAAAACTGTAGATTTGTATCAAGACCGCAGCGACAGACACAATTTCTCATTATTATCAAACATACTATTATCGTTTGCGTGTATGTGATTTTAACTATGTCTCAATCAAATCGGATTTGATTTGAATTTAAGTATCATTTTCAAAATTTAAACTGGTTGTGTCAAGAATTCTGTCAAGCGAGAAAGTACCTACCTATAAGCATTTACACTATCGTGAATATTTTTTCTTAAAATTCTGCAGCAATTATCCTCGTTTTTAAGTGATCTTTATAATATATCTTCACATTCATTTTCATCTCCATAAATCCCACAATTATTTTGAAATCTCGTGATTTTAACCGTTTTTCGCTAGTATAGGTACATATTTGGTTTTGAAATAGGAATATGCATAGTTCCTACCGGAATGTCATTTTTCTAGTTCCTATCTATCCCTAACTATTTCCTTGCTGGAAAAATATTTTAAATTTGGAACAATGGCACAAACACAGTGCAAATTCGATTGCATTTGTTTTGAACAAAAAAACAAAAGATGTTTTGAATTATCATTAATAAGTGGTGACCGGATATAACAACAAAATGATAATTCATCACATCTTTAAAAAGTTATATAAAGTCATGGAAAGTGATGAAACAAAAACTTTATTAACTGGGTTAAGTAGGTTAGGTTAGGTAAGGTTAAAAAAAAAAAATTTTAATCGTTTTGAATGACTTTATATCACTTTTAAAAAGTGTGTTGAATTGTCACTGTGTTAAGTTAGCATGGGACTGTTTATTGTATATATATAATCTTTGAAAAGAAGGAATTTTACAAAAATGAAATTGCTTAATATCGTTTAAGTATTCATTCATTTTGTTGTGATGATAATACTCGAGGTACCGCGGTGTAAATTACAATATTGTTATTGTGTGCTGCTTCTTGGTAAGTGATTGGTCATTTTGTTTTCCTTCTTTGCATCATTCCTACACATATTATCACCCAATTCCAACAAACACCGTTTAATATCGTATCATTTTAAATTAATTTACAGTCCAAAATTCATGTTGATCTGAAGCAGTTTTGAATAACAAATAAAGCATATTATAATACGTCTTTCTTATTGCAAAAACATGTATTTTTATATAAATGTTTTATTTGTACTTTTCGACTTTTACGTTTTGTCCCCCAGGCGTTGGAATCAGAGAAAATAATGAGTGCATTTTTGAGTCGAATTATTATTATTTAATTCTGTCGGGGTCATTTATTATTCGCATAACGCGGCAGACCCGCGCCCAGCAATCACACACAAACTGCTTTGTTTATAGGCACCATTATACCAGTAACATTTCATAATGCGTCGGCAGCCTCCGTAGCGCAGTGATGATGGAGTTTGCTAGTCGTGTTTGGACTTCTCACCAAACTAAATATATATTAAGAAATCTAGAAAAAAAATCTCAGGTACGTCTATATGCAGACGCATGGAACTAATCCGTGGTTCATTCACCATATAGACTTTCTTGAGGCAACAAATAGATTTAGCCTAGAAACCAGATGTTATCCGAGGTACATGCACCATATAGACTTACTTGAGGCAGCAAATAGATTTAGCCTAGAAACCAGATGTTATCCGAGGTACATGCACCATATAGACTTACTTGAGGCAGCAAATAGATTTAGCCTAGAAACCAGATGTTATCCGAGGTCCATGCACCGTATAGACTTACTTGAGGCAACAAATAGATTTAACCTAGAAACCAGATGTTTTCCGAGGTTCATGCACCATATAGAAATACTTGAGGCAACACATAGTTTTAGCCTAGAAACCAGATGTTTTCCGAGGTTCATGCACCATATAGACATTCTTGAGGCAACAAATAGATTTAGCCTAGAAACCAGATGTTATCCGAGGGTCATGCACCATATAGACATACTTGAGGCAACAAATAGATTTAGCCTAGAAACCAGATGTTATCCGAGGTTCGTGCACCATATAGACATACTTGAGGCAACACAGATTTAGCGTAGAAACCAGATGTTATAAAAGATTCATGCACCATATAGACATACTTGAGGCAACACAGATTTAGCCTAGAAACCAGATGTTATCCAAGAGTCATGCACCATATAGACTTACTTGAGGCAGCAAATAGATTTAACCTATAGAAACCAGATGCTATCCGAGGTTCACGCACCATATAGACACATACTTGAGGCAGCAAATAGATTTAACCTAGAAACCAGATGTTTTCCGAGGTTCATGCACCATATAGAAATACTTGAGGCAACACATCGATTTAGCCTAGAAACCAGATGTTTTCCGAGGTTCATGCACCATATAGACATACTTGAGGCAACACATAGATTTAGCCTAGAAACCAAATGTTTTCCGAGGTTCATGCACCATATAGACATACTTGAGGCAACACATAGATTTAGCCTAGAAACCAGATGTTTTCCGAGGTTCATGCACCATATAAACATACTTGAGGCAACACATAGATTTATCCTAGAAACCAGATGCTAGCAAATCTTGCAATAGGTACTTAGTTTTAATATAATTCATAATTCTATTGATAACACATTCCTCTTGGAATGTTATGGCTTTTACGTGCCTTAAAACTTAAGCCGTAGTCGTCGTCACGACATGTTCAAGATACCACACGGCAAAACACATGTTCTAGCACAAAATAACGTGACAAGAGGAATGGTGCTGTTGAATGAAATTTCAGAAATAGTCGATGTTTTTCATGTCTCTGTAAATGGCTTTAAGACTTTTTTGTACAATTATCTTCGCAGATGTTAAGAGTGTCAGAATGAGAATATTGTACTGTACCAAACACGGCTAAGGCCAATTCAAGCAACTTTCCATTACTTAATGTTGGTCTTACACCAGGGCGATACTGAGAGTATCTTCCATTCTGCAAATATACCATATAATAATTTTAATCGTGAAATAAAATTTACTTGCGCACGCCGGGATTTGAACCCACCACCTCCGGGTTGCCAGTTGAGAGCATTACCCTTGACCACGAAGCCCGTCAATTCATAAGCCGTACATTCTAGAAACAAAAAAATACTGTGAAATTTCACAACGTCAGAGCTCAACGCTAGATAGTTTCTTCTGCTATAAATAAATCTTTACCTCAAGGACTCCCTTTCCCTTGATTATATTTCCTTGATTGTAGACCC